>NC_133328.1:420059656-420359656 GCF_042186555.1 Aquarana catesbeiana
CTGAAAACCCCTTGTGCCTTATCCCTCTCACAGGTATGTACAGATGCTACAAACCGCTATGTAAAACTTGCATCTTTGTGAGACACGGACAACGTAGTTTCCAACACAAGGATAAGATATATCAGCTAGGTGGATTATATAACTGCTCCACAGAATATGTAGTTTAATGTCTGACATGTCCGTGCAAATTATTATTTGTTGGTCGCACAATCCATCCACTATGACAATGTTTTGGTAGACATCGCCGGTTTGTTGAGAAAGGTTGCGACAAACATAGCGTTCCTCTCCACTTTTTAGAGTACCATAACCAATCCACTGCTGGCCTACAAGTGTGGGTTGTAAAATCAATACCTCACCACTTGTCGGAAGCTGAATGCTTTTCCAAGCTATGTGAACGTGAAACCTTTTGGATATATACCCTAGACACTCTTGCGCCCAATGGGTTGAATGAAGAAATAGAGGTCAATACCATTATGTAGCATCTCACAACACTTTTCCCCCCTCCCCCCCTTTCTCTTCTTCCTTGAATGAAGAAATAGAGGTCAATACCATTATGTAGCATCTCACAACACTTTTTGCCCTCCCCCTTTCTCTTCTTCCTTTTTAGTCCTTTCTGTCTTTTCCAACAACCCCCTCTCTTCCTTGTTTTTTGCATGTGCCCATGCATCTTTAGGCATGAACTCCTGCAGATATGATTTCATTTCATATGCATATGTACATGAGTATATATGTATATGTGCATACATCTTTATCATTTGTCACCAGCAGTTTTATTAGCTATATTTCCCTCTTGGTGCAATGTACTTTTACTTATATTTTAAATAATTTTTTACCCTCATTATTTAATTAATTTACTTACCATTCATTTTCTAGGCAGATGCCATGATACATTATTATGGCAATATGATTTTTTCTTTATACAGTATGATATAATAATCTAGCTCTTTAGGCACTGTTACTATTTATTTGTGTCCTTTATTCATAGTCACAATTTTTATTTTTGGTTCATTTTTATAATATATTTTTTCCTTTCTTTTTAAATATTTATTTAGGAATCTCTTTTTATAACTAGCTATGCTCTTTATACTAGCGGGCCAGTTTATTTGTTGTTTTTTTCTGTCAGCCGTAGTGTGTTTTGTCCCATTATGTGGAGCTATTTAAGTCTCCTTCCTTCCCCGTTCATTCTACACTTGAAAAAGGAGCGCGCATGCCCAGTGTGAGCTTCGCGCATGCTCTGAAACGCGCTGTGTTCCCTTCCACTCCAGTGACGTCACACGCCTACGAGCGCCTTGTTGGATTACAGAACTTCCATCCAGCCTAGCTGTTCGTTTTTCCTTGCGGGTGACCGCAGCTACCCCTTCAGAGTTACTCTGCTGTTTATCCATGCCATGGACACCGAGACTGATCCAGGAGTTGTTCCCTTTCAGAGTTGTTCCTCTCTTATCTTCCTGTAAGTGTGGATTATTTGCATTTGTTACTAATAAATACCTGCACTCAGAGGCGCTTTTCTCTTGTCTTTTTCTCATGTCTACTTAGAGAGCTGACTTCGCTTACCTGAAAAGCTTGCCCTCAGCGCTGGTTCTTACACAGAGACATTCCAGTTTTTTAACCACAGTGACCATTTGTCATGGACTTTTTAAATAATCTTCAGCAATCATAGTTTACTCTTATCCTTAGCCTGCTGTATGTTTAACTGTATTTTATATTGCATTATCATTGGTTCTGTGCGCTGGCATATGTGTATATATACTTCCCGTCATAGTCGGCCCTCTTCAATATGTCGACCATCTCCACCATCTCAACAAAGGCCATATTTGATGCCTTAAATCTTCTCCTCCGGGATCATGATGTTTCTTGCTCCGGGCTTTCCTCCTCCTCCTGGTGGCTGGAATTATCACGCACCTGTTGTGTCTCCGCCATGTGCTCTTCCCCACTGCACCGAAAGAGAAGGGGCAGGGAATAGACTAGGAAGAACATCAGGGGCGGGCGGAGTTTCACACATGCGCAGTGTATATAAAGCGTAACACGCATGCGTCATACGTATGATCTGTGAGCGGGGGAAGGAGTATCAGAAGCGCTGATCATAATAACGAAGGTATAATTTTAACTTGGGCCTATACTGCTTATAGATTGAGGCCTATATTAGGACAAGATTAGGAGACTTTAGCCTGACATTAGGGTTTGTCTTGTGTATTGCAGATAAAATGGATGGCTTCAATCGCCACAACTAGCTCCCCCTGTTCATAGACAAATACAGGGAGCTGCCCTTTCTGTGGCAGGTCAAACACCCGCATTATAATCATAAACAAAAGAGGCAGGCAGTGCTGGAGAAACTGCTGGCGTTGGTGAAGCCGGTGGTCCCCACAGCAACCATCCCCTATTTACAAGCCAAAATTGGTGGCCTGAGGAGCACATATCTTAGGGAGCGCAAGTAGGTCCAGGATTCCCAGAGATCCGGAGCTGCAGCAGATGACGTTTATGTCCCCAGGCTGTGGTACTATGAGAGACTGCGATTTCTGTCAGACCAGACTGAAGTCAGGGAATCCCTCTCAACCCTACTTTCCACTCTTCCTTCCACCCTACCTTCCACTTTTCCTTCCACCCTATCTTCCACCCCAGCTGAGGCTTCCGATGTCCAACCTGGGACTTCCAGCCATAAAGAAGTGGAGGAGCCCAGCTTGAGCCAGGTATAGCATTGTTCTACAGATTTCTTGTCAATAAATAAATGATGTTTACTAGATGTTATTATTGATCACTAATTGCTGATTTAATAAAGTGTTTTACATATCAATAGATAGTAGTGGGCAAAAATAATTGGTACAAGAATAAAAAGTACTGGGCTCAGAATGATAGTCTTTTATATCTGTTAACATTCAATTTGCAACAGTCATGAGATGAAAATTGTGTGTGATTTATGAAGAAAAAACTAAAACTATGTGCCTTTTTCATACACAGGAAGACCTCAGCCAGGAGGAGGCTGTGGAATGTGGCAGCTAGGAGGAGACTGTGGAATATGGCACACAGGAGAAGGCTGTGGAATGTGGCAGCTAGGAGGAGGCAGGGGTATGTGGCAGCCAGGAGGAGGCCTGGCCCAGTAGGAGCCTCATAGAATCCCAGGTTCCTCCCCTCTGCCTTCCAAACAAAAGACCTAGGAAGGGGAGTAATGTGGAGGAGTCAGTGCTCAGGCTGATTCAGGAGGCTTCTACGTCCCTCAGAGCCACCCCACTCGTGAAGAGGCCTTTGCCTCCATGGCTGCCACCAAACTGCAGGACATACAGGAGGGCCAATGTCTCATGTGTGAGGAAATCCTTTATAAAACATTAACTAAGGGGGTGAGGGGCCAAATCACACCCAATACCCACCTGTGTGAGTTGCATCCTCCTCCTCCTCCTCCTGCCACAACTCCACCACCACAGACACAGCCTGGAAGGAAGAGTGGAAGGAAGACAAGAAAGTGATGGCCTGAGTTTAGTCTGGTCTGACAAAAGATGCAGGCTCTTGTATGACCACAGCCTGGGGACATGTATGTCATCTGCTGCTGTTCATGATCTCTTGGACTTCTGGACCAGATTGTACTCCCTTATATATGGACTCCTCAGGCCACCAATTTTGCATTAAAATAGTTGATGTGTACCCTGGGGGCCAAAGGCTTCGCCAATTTCTGCAGTTTCTCCAGCTTTGCCTCCCTCTTTATTTGGTTAGAACCCCTTAATAAAGGAATAAAGTTTTTTTTTTTTTTTTTTTTTTTTTAATAATACTTGCCTATGTGTGTTTTCCTTCAAAAAGGACAGTTTGTTTGGTAGGAGGCAGGTACATTTCAAAAACACAATGTGAAATTAACAAGCGACACTAACACCAAACAATCTCCTTGAGATTAAATAATACAAGATAGTAATGGTGTTGTGGTAACTTGACACACAAAACACACCCAAAACTATTCTGAAAAAAAATAATTTAAAAAATAACAGGAGATCAGGATTTAAAAAAAAAATAATACAAAATCTAAAAATATAAATTTTTTTTTTTTTTCGGGAGATGTGACAAATAAAAATATTATCTTCATGAAATCACGATAAATAATAAAGAAAGAAGTTTTTGAGAAGTCTGTGTGAATATTAGCAGCAAAACAACTTCATTCTTTTAGCATTCTAAAGAAGAAGAGAGTGCGCTGCATTAAACAATTTAAAACATTGCAGCGTGACGAAAGTGCTATATCCATTATGAACGCTAATTTTACCAGACCGAGCACTTCCGTCTTGGAAATTTATTCTGAGCATGCGTGGCACTTTGTGCATCGGAATTGGCCACACATGGTTGGAATTTACATGAACGGATTTTGTTGTCGGAAAATTTTATAGCCTGCTCTCAAACTTTGTGTGTCGGAATTTCCGACAACAAGCACCGATCGCACATTTTCCGTCAGAGAATCCGACCGTGTGTACAGGGCAATACTCTTGGTGGGTGCTGGAACAGGCCCTGCTGTGAAATATTATATCAAGAATTGTAATGACATGCACCTGTTGAACAGGGGCAGAAAAATTGGGCCTTTGGTGGTGGTGTTGCCACAACACTGTAAGCCCTCACAGTTACTCTTGGTGGGAGCAGGAATGGGCCCTGCTGTGAAATATTAGATCAAGAATTGTAATTACATGTCCCTGTTGAACAGAGGCAGAAAAATTGGGCCTTAGGCACTGGTGCCACAACACTGCAACCCCTCACAGATGCTATAGTTGGAGCGCAGGAATCAGCCCTGCTGCAAAGTATTGCATCAAAAATTGTAATTACACGCCCCTGTTAAACAGGGGCTGAAAAATTGGGCCTTGGGCACTGGTGCCACAACACTGCAACCCATCACAGATACTCCAGTTGGAGCGCAGGAATGAGCCCTGCTGCAAAGTATTGCATCACAAATTGTAATTATATGCCCCTGTTAAACAGGGGCAGAAAAATTGGGCCTTGGCCACTGGTGGGGGTGCCACAACACTGCAACCCCTTACAGATACTATAGTTGGAGCGCAGGAATGAGCCCTGCTGCAAAGTATTGCATCAAAAATTGTAATTACACGCCCCTGTTAAACAGGGGCAGAAAAATTGGGCCTTGGCCACTGGTGGTGGTGCCCAGAACCAAAAATGTTCTTACAAGCTATCAGCATGAAAATTGAGGAGGAAGAGGATTGTCACTCAGCATAACAGGATAGTCACTCAGCATCAGCATAGGCAGTGTTGAAGGGATCTCACATTTTAAAAAAAATCAATCGGTTACATCAGCATCAGGTGCTTGGCAGCTGGTGATCCAAGACTGATTCATTTTTATGAAGGTTAGCCGATCGACCAATTCGGTGGACAAGTGCACCCTGTGATCAGTTACAAAGCCTCCAGCAGCACTAAATGTACGTTCTGAAAGAACGCTGGATGCAGGACAGGCCAGTAGCTCAATTGCGTACTGTGCAAGCTCTGGCCAGTGATCCATCCTCAAGACCCAGTAACCCAAAGGATTTTCAGTGGGAAAGGTGTCCAAGTCTGATCTTGCCCCTAGGTAATCCTGCACCATGTGAATCAGACGCTGGCGATGGTTGCTGGAACCGATCCACCGCTCCTTCTGTGACTGACCGAAGCCTCAGCAACACGTTGTCCAGGAGGACCAGGAAATTGTAACCTCCCAGGCTTTAGAAACGCATTGCACAGACCTTTCTGCAAGTCCTCCCGAAGATGTTTCATCCTCTGCTCTCTCTCCGATGGCAAGATAAGGTCCACAACCTTACCCTTGTAACGTGGATCAAGGAGGGTTGCCAGCCAGTAATCATCCCTCTCCTTGATACCATGAAAATGAAGATCCTTCCACAGGCTTTGCAGGATCAGGGAGGCCATGCAGTGTAGGTTTGCTGAGGCATTCAGTCCAGAGTCCTCTGGGTCACTAAGGACGACATGATCCGCAGCCACCTCCTCCCAGCCATGTACAAGTCCATGGGTTTCTTCGGACTGTAAATGATCCCTTGAAGACTGCTGCTGATGCTGAGTGGCAGGCTCCACCTCCATGCTGACACAATCTATCTCCTCCTCCTCTTCCTGTGGGATCGGCAGGCACGCAGGAACACTGTCTGGGCCTTGAGAGCTAAGGAAGTCCTCCTCTTCCTGCCTCTGTTCTGCCTCAAGTGCCCTGTCCATTATTCCACACAGCGTGTGCTCCAACAGGTGGACAAGAGGGACAGTGTCATTGATGCATGCACTGTCAATGCTCACCATCCTCATGGCCTCCTCAAATGGTGACAGGACAGTGCATCATAGCCCACTGGTGTGGGGAAAAAAAACAAGGTTCCCTGACCCTGTCCTGGTGCCATAGTCGCATATGTACTCATTGATGGCCCTCTGCTGCATGTGCATCTGCTGCAGCATGGCCAACGTTGAGTTCCACCTGGTGGGCATGTCACAGATTAGGCGGTTCTTGGGCAGGTTAAATTCCTTTTGGAGGTCAGCCAGCCGAGCACGGGCATTATGTGACCTGCGGAAATGCACACAGACTTTCCTGGCCTGCCTCAGGACATCCTGTAAGCCCAGGTACCTGCCCAAGAACCGCTGCACCACCAAGTTAAGGACATGAGCCAAACAGGGCACATGGGTCAGTTGTCCCTGTCGGAGGGCATAGAGGAGGTTGGTGCCATTGTCGCAAACCACCATACCTGGCTTAAGCTGGCGTGGCGTAAACCGCTGGGCGATGCAGCAGCTGGAGCAGGGAAATTTGCCTGGTACAATCTGACGTCGGTGTACCGATAGCAGATTACCCGCAAGTACTTGGCTGGGACACACCTAATTCTACACCTTCATTCCTCTCAGTGCAGGTTTCAGAGAGGACTGAAGGTATAGTGGGGTTGGAGATCCCAGTTGATGAGAAGCAAGGAGAGGTCCGCTTTGTTGTTTGGTGTGGATCTTTTAGGTACGCTTGCCAACAAACTGCATGGCAGGGCGAAATATGTCTGGTCAAGCATGTGGTGCCCAAGCTGGTGATGTTTTGGCCACGTGAGATACGCTTGAGACATATGTTGCAAATAGCAGCGGTGGGATCTGATGCACTCGTCTTAAAAAAGGCCCACACCAAAGAGCTTTTGGAATAATGCACAGAGACAGCAGCACCGTACACATGCGGAGTTCTGTGGTGTGATGCAGTCAGTGTGCTGCCCTTAAGCTGGCCCCTGGAGGGCATCCTGCCTCGTTAGTGATGTGCCTCCTCCTCCTCCTCTCTCCTATCAGGCACCCATGTGGAGTCAGTGACCTCATCATCCCCTCCCTCCTCATCACTGGAGCAAAGCTGGCAGTATGCTGAAGCTGGGGGAACATGACTGCCACATTGCTGTCCTTCTTGGGCACCCCCTCTTGCTGGGCTCACATTACTGCCTTCCTCTAGCTGGGTACCGTCATCGGAGCCTTCAAAATGCTGGGCATCCTCCTGGAGCATGTACCCAACACTGTGGTCAAACAGTTCGGGGGACTCCTCAGGAGGACATGGTGGGGCTAGGGAAGGAGTGACTGATGCCATTGAGCCGAGGGAAGAGGCCACGTTGGCAGCTGCTTTGCCAGACAAAGTACTCTGAGCCTGGGTGAGAGAGGATAAGGAGGATGAGGATGGCTTGGTCATCCGCTCTACCAAGTCTTCCGCATGTTGCGGCTCAACACGGCCAGCTGCTGAAAAAAAGGACATGCATGTCTCACGGCCACGTGCTGATGAGGATACACCGTCTCCACGACCAGCACTGTTGCCTCTAGACACAGAGCCTGCTTGCCCTCTTTTATTGGCTTGTGACTGTCTGCCTCTCCCTGTTGGCCTTCCAGACATACTAATGGCCTGCAGTGAGATGTAGTTGCACAAAGCTGGGATGTATATATATATATATATATACTGATACTGCAGCCAGCAAAATCAACTGCCTGCCTGTAGTATTATTAGTATGAGAACACCAGCAATTGTCTTCAGGTAGCTTTAGGTGCACACTGTGCAGAGGACGCACTACACTAACTGTAAATACTGCAACTGCCTGCCTGTGGTATTAATAGGATCAGAACAACAGCAGTTGTCTTCAGGTATCTTTAGGTGCACACTGTGCAGAGGACGCAGTACACTAACTGTAAATACTGCAGCTGCCTGCCTGTGGTACTAATAGGATCAGAAGAACACCACCAATTTTCTTCAGGTAGCTTTAGGTGCACACTGTGCAGAGGACGCACTACACTAACTGTAAATACTGAAGCTGCTTGCCTGTGGTACTAATAGGATCAGAACAACAGCAATTGTCTTCAGGTAGCTTTAGGTGCACACTTTGCAGAGGATGCACTACACTAACTGTAAATACTGCAGCTGCCTGCGGTACTAATAGGATCAGAACAACAGCAATTGTCTTCAGGTAGCTTTAGGTGCACACTGTGCAGAGGACACAGTACTCTAACTGTAAATACTGCAGCTGCCTGTGGTACTAATAGGATCAGAACACCACTAATTTTCTTCAGGTAGCTTTAGGTGCACACTGTGCAGAGGATGCACTACACTAAATAATGTAGCTGCCTGCCTGTGGTACTAATAGGATCAGAAGAACAACAGCCATTTTCTTCAGGTAGCTGTAAATACTGTAAAAACACCTGCCTGCCAGTAGGAAGAGACTAACAGGAATGGATCTATCTAAACTGAACACAGTGTATATATATATTTACAACACCTAGGATGCATATATATACACAATATACTGTAAGTGCAGATAACTGACATCTCCTGCCTACTCTATCTAACTTAAATCAAATGACACTGTCTCTCTGTCTATCTCTCTGCCCCTGCAACACACTACACAAGGCCGCCACGCAGGCGGCCTTATATAGTGTGGGGCATGTACTAAACCCCCTGAGCCATGATTGGCCAAAGCCACACTGGCTTTGGCCAATTACGGCTCTTTGTACATACGGCACTGTGATTGGCCAAGCATGTGGGTCAAAGTGTATGCTTGGCCAATCATCAGCCAGCAATGCACTGCGATGCCTCGGTGAATTATGGGCCATGACGCACCACTCGAATTTGAAGCAAACGGCCCATAACATTCGCAATTCAACAAATGGTCGAACATGCGATGTTCGAGTTGAACATGGGTTGGACTCAAACTCGAAGCTCATCCCTATTCAGGAGTTGGGGGCGCTCATTCGTCCCCACCCTATCCCTCTTTTCTTGTCGCCTGCCAGGTTGTGTGCTTGAATAAGAGTCTGGTATGGATTTTGGGGGGACCCCCCACGCCATTTTTATTTTATTTTTGCATGGGGTTCTCCTTAAAATCCATACCAGACCTGAAGGGCCAGGTATGGATTTTGGGGGGACCCCCACACCATTTAAAAAAAATGTTGGTGCGGGGTTCCCCTTAACCACTTCAATACACTGTGTTATATATACTACACTGCCTGCACTGACTGAATAGGCACCCTGCCTTTGGCCAATTAGGGCTCTCGCAGCAGAGTGCGCTGTGATTGTCCAAAGCATGCAGGTTAGGTGCATGCTTTGGCCAATCATCGATCTCGCAGTGCATTATGGGGCGTTCCATGGTGCTCAAATTTGTCGCAAATGCCCCATATGTTCGATTTGTTTGCAGGCAAATGAACATCTGATGTTTGAGTCAAACGGGCTCATCCCTACCCAAAAGATATAGCCAATACTTTTGCAGATTATTACCAGTCCCTCTATGACCTTCGTAATGACACCTCCACCCCTCAAAAATCACCTGCGCTTATTTATGAGTTTTTACGTAAAATGAAACTCCCTAACCTTTCTGAGAGCCAACTTGATTCCATCTCCCAACTGTTTACAATCAAGGAAATCTGGTTGGCAATCAACAAATTACCCAATCGTAAGTCCCCAGGAGACAATGTTTTTTCAAATGAGTACCACAAACACCTCTCCAAAGAAACTGCTCCACATGTGCAATCAGTCTTCAATTTTGCTTTATCCTCCGACACCTTTCCCCCTGAAATGATACTACGAGTCCTGCAAACTATAGACCCATATCCCTTCTCAATACAGATGTAAAATTATTTGCTGCCAAGCCCCTGACGGTACTAGATGCCTTATCAACCTAATCTCACAGGCAGGACCTTCTCGAACGCTCTCTCTCTCTTCTCTCTTTGGATGTGGAGAAGGCGTTCAACAGAGTCCACTAGGGATACCTTCAGATGGTAATCAATGCCTTTGTAATAATGGGTTGGCTACAGTCAGCCATCCTATCCCTCTAATTCACCCTGTCAGCTATTGTTCTTACTTCAGGGATTACCACCAAACTGATACACATAACCAATGGGACGAGACAAGGGTGTCTCAATCATTTTTACACTCCTCACGGAACCATTGGTGGAGAGCATCAGGTCCCACCCTAGCATCGTAGGCCTCTCTATAGCTGGTAAAGAACATATCAAATATGTCTCTTCGCAGATGATGTCATGCTCATGCTTTCCAATCCTAAGACGTTGTTACCTGAGACACAGAAACTCCTAAATGAATTTAGTGCCATATCATATTATAAATTAAACACAACAAAGTCCCAAATCTTAGGTATCAATGTCCCTACTTTTGTTTAACCAAAAAAATTCCCCTTTGGTTTGTCTCCTCACTCTCTGTCCTTTTTGGGAATTCAATTGACTTCACATACCTCACAACTTTATAAACACAACTTTAAGCTCTTCTTGGAATCACTACCCCAACAGTTATCCCACCTAGGAACCCAAGAACTGTCAAAAGCAGGGAGAATAGTGACCCTGAAAATTCTGATCTTTCCTAAACTCCTCTATTTATTTTGCACCCTAATAATCCCATTGCCACGTACCTTCCTCTCCTTGGTTCAAAAACGTTTTACAAAATACATATGGAACCACAAACCTCCTAGATGCTCCCTCACTATTATGCAAAACCATAGAAGGCATGGTGGAATGGAAGTTCCTAATGTTATGAGCTATTATAAAGCTTGTGTCATCATAGACCAGATTAAATTTTGGAAGACCCCCTTCAAACATAAATCATCGGCACTCATGGAATCTACTAGTTTTCCACAACAAGATCCTAAATTTGCACTTATCGCTACCAAAATTGGAGCCCCAGGGCCAACCTCCCTTATACCAACAGTCCAGGTCTCCATTAAACTTTGGTTGGAGCTTCCTCTTTCCTCCTCACCTAGCGGGTCATTTTGCAAAATTCCTACTCTGAATTCAGTGCTCCAGCATTTCATACCTTGTCTTGACCTAAAGTGTTGGACAACAAAAGGCCTTATCCTTTTAAAAGACCTATATCAGGACACCTCCCTCCACAACTTTGAATATTTGTCCTTCCGATTTAATCTTCCTGCCTTGGCACGCTTTCCCCATTTACAAATTCGATCCTTTCTGCAGAAACACCCCCTACCTTTATATTTAGAGATACCAGCCTAGGTATATACATTCTTCCATGAACCTACTTCTCCGATAAGAGGAATTTCGTTATTTTACAACTTCTATAATGACCAAGAATCCTTCTCCAAGACTACCACTATTATTAAATGGGAAAAAAACCCTGGGCAGGACCTTTTCAGATATCTGCTGGAAAAAGTTGTCTCCACCACATACCCATCATCCCAAAGTGTAAACCACTGAGAACATTTCCAGAAGGTTGTACACTCTTGCTACTTTACTCCCTACAAACTTTCTAAGTTTTACCCCGCCCAAACAGCCCTTTGCTGGTGGAATTGTGGAGAACCTGGCACATTGCACACGTCCTTTGGTCATGTAGATATATATGATCCTTTTGGAACAAAAGTGCTCTGTATGATTACCTTAGTATGTTCTCATTAACAATGTAATAAGGGCTACCGTATTATACTGCCTCCTCCACCAATGGGTGTCTCTTGTTACCTACACTTTTATTTAATTTTATTTCTTGTTTCTATATTACTTTATTTTCTTCTTTATAGGAAGTGTTACATTGAAGGATAGGAGTGTTGTCCTCCCCTATGATACAGTTTGCTCCCATATGAGGTGTCTGGGGGGAGTTGGACTATACCCCTGCCTGATAATTAGCAATTAATATCTTCCTATCGTTCACTGTGTTATAACTTTTGTTCAATAAAAACCATTGAACATAAAACTCCAGAAGGAACCACACTTAAAGCTGTATTAAATTTAAAAACAAAAATGTAATAGATGGTAGCTTACCCATCTTTAGATTTGGTAGCTGCATTTCCACCTGGTGATTCTGCCCATAACACACTTCCTGTATTAGAGTGCCTACATTCTGGATTAAGAAGCAATGCCATTAGACAGCAGCATTGTCAGTCTGGGGGAGGGTAGTGTTGGATGTACTAGCAGATGTAGATAAACTAACAAATTAAAGACAAACTCAAAATAACACTTAAATAGCAGGTACATCAACAGTTTTTTCTTTTTACTTTGGGGATAAAGGTTTTACACAAAAAATCTGACCATTGTAAGCACCCCTGTCAGTTTTATATAGTTTGTCATGGCCCCCTAACTGTTACATTTGCAGGATAGCTTGTTCTGTTGAAACACAACAGACTTACTGGCAGGATCACCAGGTAAAAATAAAAGCAAGAAAGCCTAAAAAAGAAAACAAATGCAATCACCACATCTAAGATTTGGTATACTGCAATATAGTAAATGTTTTGTATGTATACTGATGCGTGTGCCACACATAGACTAGAGAGTTAGAGAAAATATTCGAATGAAAGAATGATAAAAAGGAAAATATGGGATTTCCAGGAAGATGTTTGTTATCTGATAATTGTTAAAGGTAAAAATAAAAGTGAAAATCAAGCTACTATTCCACATAGCAAAGGCAGCTCAGCTTGGTCATGTCTTAATTATGGGAGATCTTAACTATTCAGATATTAATTGAAGTAATGAGGCTTATGGTACAACAAGGGTAACAGGTTTTTGAGCATGCTTTGGGACAGCTGTGTGGCACAGATGGTAATGGAACCAACAAGGAATTAAGCTTTATTGGACCTAGTGAAAACAAATGTAGATAAGGGGGCACATTTATCAAAGTGAGAATTAGCCAGTTTGACTACCTTTTTTCCAGATTTTTCCTTACTTGGTTATTTGTCTGTTTATCAACTTTGGAATTGTCCTACTTTTGTATAACACTAGATTGGACTCTCTGGTTCAAACATGCCAATATTAGTTAACACCTATGGAAGGTTTTAGCTCGCTTCAGGAACTCTGTGGATTTTGCCAATTTTATCTCTAGACAAATCACAAATAGTTTATTTAATGTTCTATTGTTGCTAATATGTTTTCCCTGATTTACACTACCTTTACTTTTAGCAAAGCACCACTAGTGTACTTTATGAACAATTTTTAAAGCAAATTACAATCTGTTTAATTGCCATTCTAACACCTTTACACAAGAAAATTTGTTGATTAACTTCAAAGCTGTATACTTGTTTTAAAGACTGTTTTAGGAGATGGGGAATCTGCAACTAGTAGTATTGTCTGCTACAGTGCATAGTGAGGGGTATGCATTATCTCCTATAATGCTGGCTATTAACAGGTGGACCAGACCTGCTTATTTATGAATGATCAGGAAATCCCAACATGAAAAAACATTATGTCTTCTACTCCTCCCCCCCCCCCCCCCCAGGACAGTACAGTATGCTGTTGCATCCTGTTCATTAAATACAGTAAATACATACCTCCCAACTTTCTGAGATGGGAAAGAGGGACACCCATTAGCAAAAGTATGTAGGCATAGGACATACCCTCTGCCACATCTCCTTAAAGGAGAATTATACAAAAAAAAAATATTGGTTAAAACCACAAGTGCTTTTTACCACTACTTCTCTTTTACATTATATTTTTATATTGACTTTTGGAATTTACAAATGCAGCCGTTTAGAAATTAGATGAAAGGTTTAGCACTGTAAAACACTTTTTGATAGATAAGTAGTGCATTTTATATACAACTATATAAATCAGACCAAAATGAGGGACAAATGAGGAGAAAAGAGGGACAGAGAGACTTTGTCCTGAACGAGGGACAGTCTCTCGAAATCAGGGACAGAGCTATGTATTTAGGTTGAAATTTTCCAGCCTGATAGATAGCCTGCAATCCTAAACTCAAGATCTTCACTTGTTGTTTCTACTTCATAAACCATGGTCTGACGAAGGAGCCGTGCATGCTCCGAAATGCATTGCGGCCCACCACCTTCATCTGATGTCACATCAGCCACATGCATTCCAGCTTGGTTCCAGAACCCGGGCCGCCTCATCGCATCTTCACCTCCTTGCTAATCCACATCACCAGGGACTCTGACAGCTGCAGGATGTATCTCTCTCCCCCAGACAGACAAGGATTACAGCGATCCGCATGAGGACTAATCATTAATATGCCTATGACCTCTTTCTCTGTTGTAAGTGTTTTTAATCCAATCAAGCCTGTAATAAATCGTTTAACCACTGCACTTAGAGGCACCTTTCTCTTTCCTTTATGACCCTCAAAAGCTGCTTCTTCTCTACAAAGTGCAGCCTTCAATGTCATCTCTCCACTGCTACTAAGGAATGCATACCCAGCCTCACCAGAAGCGCCCTCAACTCTCCTTTTTTTCTACATACAGTAAATGTGTCTCTGAAAGCAGCCCCTGGCTTTGAACATTGATCTGCAGCTCTCATCCACTCTCATTACCCCTCATTCCAGACAGCAGCTCTAAGCACACACCCCATCCTGAGTCCTGTCGAAGTAGTGGGCAGGGTTAACTACTTGGCCATGTGACAGCCAATGAGATTTCTGTTGGCACTGGTGGCCTATCGGGTTCCCTCAATTCTCCATTGCTAGGATCAGGCTCTTCTTCAGCTGTGGTAGCAGCCATTGAATGTCTTTTCAGCCTTCCCTTTTCTTCATAGCTGTCCATTACACCAAAGGGATGGCACCTGAGTTACTTGGATTGCAACAACTGTCCTCTATGTATGGCTGTAATCCTAAAAATATACATAATCAGTAAACCACAACCTGAGATGAGGACCCTGCTTCTCTGTGCATGTGCATTTTCTGAGAGTGGAGTGTAAGAAGTAACTGGTGTTCTCCCAGAGACCCTTTTACAGGGGTTTGGTCTTAGGAGCTGGCTACCCCCAGGTCAGGGTGAAAGGGTGCCCAGTAAGGAGGAACTGGAGTAGAGAGGCATGAGGCATTGGGTAGCTGGAAGAAGGAATGAGACAATAAGTTACAGGAGCAAAGATGACACAGCAGAGGTTTAGAATGTCAATCCAGAGAAATCTGCTGGTGCAGAAGTAGCACAGCGGAGGTTCAGACTGAGGCTGCAGGAGAGACTAAGGGTGAAAAGATTGGGCAGTCAGACTCAAACTATAGATGTAGCAGAGATTGTGGGGGCAGAAATGGTACAGCAGAGATACAGACTGTGGCTGTAGCAGGGATAGTAGGTGCAGAGAAGGTACGGAAATTATGGATGAGTTGCAGTGATAATTTTAGATGCAGCAGAGGTGCATTTATAGGCTGCAGGGGCAGCTGAGGTGCAACCAAGTCTGCAGGTAAAGTGGGGACTGTGGATGTAGCAGAGGGCAGTGGATGTACAAGGGTGGCTGCAGGTAGCATTAGACAAAGTATAGCTTTGATAGCTCAGGGTAACGAAGTATAGCTTTGGTAGCTCAGGGTAGCAAAGTATAATTTCAGGGATCAGGGTAGTGTCTGACACGCTTGAGTGAGGACAGACTGCCTCGTTCAAGTTTAAATGATGGATTACAGTGTGCTGGACATTACATTACCCCCCCCCCCATATTACCCCCCACTGTTATGGGGTCTCCCTACCCATCGAGGGTCTGGTTTCAAAGGGAAGAGGTGAGGAATTCCAAGGTCCGGAAGCATTCTTCTAGGCCAAAGTCTTTCCACTCAAAAAGATGATACAACTTGAAATTTAAGATTTTTTGGATCTCTCATTTCTGTGAGGAAGCTGTGTCAAGATGTTATTGACCATACAGTATCTCACAAAAGTGAATACACTCCTCAAATTTTTGTAAATATTTTATCATATCTTTTAATGTGACAACACTGAAGAAATTACACTTTGCTACAATGTAAAGTAGTAAATGTACAACTTGTATAACAGTGTAAATTTGCTGTCCCCTAAAAATAACTCAATACACAGCAATTCATGTCTAAACTGCTGGCAACAAAAGTGAGTACACCCCTAAGTGAAAATGTCCAAATTGGACCTAAAGTGTCAACATTTTGTGTGGCCACCATTATTTTACAGCACTACCTTAACCCGCTTGGGCATGGAGTTCACCAGAGCTTCACAGGTTGCCACTGGAGTCCTCTTCCACTCCTCCATGATGACATCACGGAGCTGGTGGATGTTAGATACCTTGTGTTCCTTTACCTTCCATTTGAGGATGCCCCACAGATGCTCAATAGGGTTTAGGTCTGGAGACATGCTTGGTCAGTCCATCACCTTTACCCTCAGCTTCTTTAGCAAAGCAATGGTGACCTTGGAGGTGTGTTTGGGGTCATTATAATGTTGGAATACTCCCCGGCAGCCCAGTTTCTGAAGGGAGGGGATCATGCTCTGCTTCAGTATGTCACAGTACATGTTGGCATTCATGGTTCCCTCAATGAACTGTAGCTCCCCAGTGCCGGCAGCACTCATGCAGCCCCAAACCATGACACTCCCACCACCATGCTTGACTGTAGGCAAGACATACTTGTCTTTGTATTCCTCACCTGGTTGCCACCACACGCGCTTGACACCATCTGAACCAAATAAGTTTATCTTGGTCTCATTAGCCCACAGGACATGGTTCCAGTAATCCATGTCCTTAGTCTGCATGTCTTCAGCAAACTGTTTGCAGGCTTTCTTCTTTAGAAGAGGCTTCCTTTTGGGACGACAGCCATGCAGACCAATTTGATGAAGTGTGCCGCGTGTGGTCTGAGCACTGACAGAGTGACCCCCCCACCCCTTCAACCTCTGCAGCAATGCTGGCAGCACTCATACGTCCATTTCCCAAAGGCAACCTCTGGATATGATGCTGAGCATGTTCACTCAACTTCTTTGGTCAACCATGGTGAGGCCTGTTCTGAGTGGAACCTGTCCTGTTAAACTGTTGTATGGTCTTGGCCACCGTACTGCAGCTCAGTTTCAGGGTTTTGGCAATCTTCTTATAGCATAGGCCTTCTTTATGTAGAGCAACAATTCTTTTTTTCAGATCCTCAGAGAGTTCTTTGCCATGAGGTACCATGTGAACTTCCAGTGACCAGTATGAGAGAGTGAGATCGATAACACTAAATTTAACACATCTGCTCCCCATTCACAGCTGAGACCTTGTAACACTAACGAGTCACATGACACCAGGGGAGAGAAAATGGCTAACTGGGCCCAATGTGGACATTTTCACTTAGGGGTGTACTCACTTTTGTTGCCAGCAGTTTAGACATTAATGGCTGTGTGTTGAGTTATTTTGAGGGGGCAGCAAATTTACAATGTTATACAAGCTGTACACTCACTATTTTACATTGTAGCAAAGGGTCTGGTATAGAATTTTGAAGGAACAACATGTTATTTTTTTTTTTTCAATAAAGCCCCCTTTAAAATTCATACCGAGCATGAAGGGCCTAGTATGAGTTGGGGGAACCCCATTCTATTTTTTTGACTATCCCCAGGATTTCTGGCCATGTAAATGAAAGGATCCAGTGACATCAATGGTTGTTAAGGGCTCATCGGTGCCTGCATCCGTCAATATTCTTAACAACCTTTGACAGTGGGAAGTTGTCATTGATAATTACAGTAATAATAGTGATATTATATATGGCATTCAGCTCCCGACAAATGTGTAGATGGTGGTCAGGCATTAGTTCCTGCTGCAGTGAGCTATCCAAATATTTACAGTGTTCAAATTTAGGAAGTGAATTAGACTCCCTTGTCTGAATCAATGTGCATGCTATGCAGTCTATAAATTTCACCAATAAAGTTAAATGTCAGGGCTGCAGCAGAAGGAATAGTGGAGAAAAGAATGAAGTGTGCCATTTTAGAGAAAGTCTCCACCCTAACCCAGATGACTGTGCAGTCTTCAAAAGGTGGAAAACCAGTGATTGAATCAATATACAGATGTTTCTACAGTTCCTTGGTTATAGGAACAGGCACTAAAGGGCCCATAGGTGCATGAGAGGAAACTTTGGTCTGTGTGTAGATGGTACAAGCAGCCACAAAATCTTTAAGGTCTCTCATTACTCCGGGCAACCAATAGCATTGGGAAAAATGGTGAACATCCTGTGAATCCCTGGATAGCCTGCCAGTTTGGGGATGTAGGCACTATGTAGGACTTTGTTGCTGAAATTCAGTGGTACCAGAGGAAGGGGGTCACTGCCAGAATTAAAGCAATAGGAAGGAATAAGAGGCTACCGTTCAGAGGAAGATTCACTATCGTGGGAGTAAACAAAATAAGCAAGAGAGTGCAATGGCTCAGGTTTTACCCAAACCAGGCTTGCGTGTAACAAAAAGTTTGATATGAGTAAAGAAAAGGGACCAATGGGCTTGGCTTAGATTGAGCTGCCGAGCAAACTGGAGATATTGTACATATTGTACATGTGACCAGTAAATAGAACCAGATGGTGTGAAGATCCCCCAAGAAGATACTGCCATTCCTTTAGAGCAGCTTGATTACCAATAACTTCCAACCCCCTTTGCCATATTTTATTTCCACAGATTAAAATGTTCTGGAAAAGAAAAAACAGGGGCACTTTTTATATCAGACATTTTGCAGAATTAAAGCACCAACACCCATGGTGGAAGTGTCAACTTTGAGGTAGAAGGGTTTAATGTTGTCTGGCTGATCTAAAGCTGGTCTATTTAGGAATGTGTATTTCAGAATATCAAAAACTTCTTTAGCTTCATGGAGAAATGTTGTATTTCACAGATCAAGGCAGTAATACTGTAGGTGCCACCAAAGAGGAAAAACCTTTGATAAGCCGATGAAAGCACCATAAAGGGGTTCCTGAGAGAACACCATCTAATTCTTACACTCCACTATCAGAAAATGCACATACATAGAGAGGCAGGACCCTCATTACAGGTTGTGACTGATTATCTACAAAATATCAAGATTACAGCCATACACAAAGGATTCCTCCCCAAGGGGCATTGCATAACCCAAAGAGCATCACATGATACTCATAATGTCCATCTCGTGTATTGAACATGGTTCTCCATTAATCTTCCTCCTTTATTTGAACCAAATTGTATATTCCACTTAGGTCAAGTTTGTAGATGTGGATACTGACTTTTGATAGTGATAGCTTTAAGGCCCCCGATAGTCTATGCACAGCCTTAGGATTCTATGTTTCTTCTCAACAAAAATAGAAAAGACAGCTCTAGCTAGCTAGGTACATTTCAGGCTAATTAAGGCTTTTTAAACATTTTCTAAAATATATTCGGACCTGGCCTGCATTTTTGGAATAGAAATTGGGTAGATTTTTCCACAAGAAAGAGGGATCAGATCAATGGAGCAGTCAAAGGAGTGATCAGAAGGTAAGGTCATTAGCGCTTAGAGAAGACATCAGAGAAATCAGCATTAGCAACAGGAACCTGTAGAACGGTCTTAATATTGGCCACTAATATTACTTTCATAATTGTAATGTCGGGAAACACTGTAAATGTCAAAGTGGCCCCCAAGCTAGAATTTTGATAGTGGTCCAGTTTATAGCCAATGGTAGCCGTTGCAGCCAATGAAGACCCATTAATTTGGAGGAGGTGACCTATGACAAAACAGGAAGGGGAGGTCTTCCCTATGAAACACTCTGATAAATATCTCAGTATGTTGGTGGGGGGAGACCCATTGGAAGGTAAAGCACCATTAATGGCCTACACAGAGAATGAAGTGCAGATGGATTGCAACATAAGCAACATATCTAGCGCTGTTTGCCCCAATGAAAAGCCCTTGTGCTTGAGTAAATAAAGGGATTGACTGACTTCTGGAATGCAGATGGATAGTGAGAGTGAGAGATTTTGCAAAGGGTAAAGAAGAATGATCCAGTAGGCCCTCTCAAGGTGTACTAGACTGCTGGAGAAATTACTGTAATTGAGTAAAGTCTCCTGCAAAACATGAGGAGACCCCACGCTCTGCCTAATTGCATTGGTTCAATAGATGCAGATTTCTAGCAGAAAACATCCACCTACTGATGTAGTTGGATGAGGAGCAAAGTAGAAATGGCGCTGGTGGCTATGCTCCTTGGAGACACCTCTGGACGTCAATATGAATAGAAACAGAAACCACCCAGAGAAAAGGGTAGTTCTCTGCCCACCAGATTGTCCTACTTAACATCATAGATAGACTTTGCCAGAATGCAGACATTAGGCCTCATTGTTCTGGGCCAGTTTTGCCATCCGGATCCAAAATTGTATAGTGTACTGAACCACTGTCATGCTTCCTTGCTAAAAGTGTAGGGAGGCACTAGAGGTGGAGAAGGCACATCTAGGCTTGTCAAACATTGGTAAAATACAGCATGGACCTCTGAGAAGTTGTCAGCCACCAACGTCTTTCTCCCAGAGGGGAGAGATTACCTTGGAAGTGGGAAAATTCTGGGTCTGCAGTGCGAAGGCAATTTCGCTCTAATTAAAGAAGCACCAGCAGCTTTTAGGATTCCTAGAGTAGTGATAAGGTGGTGGGAGAAGCAAAATTGAAAAGCACTTGGATGTAGTTGTACATGTATGCAGGATCTTGTCTTGTGTGTCCTGCTGGGCTATAAGACTTTCAAAGGGTCATACGAAGATAGATGCACCTGGAAAAGCTCCATGCTTGGCTCAAGCATAATGTTCCAATCTGGGGGAGGACCCTACTTTTCTTTGTGGTTGCTTTCTCTGAGGTCTAAAAGGTAGATGGTGTTCTGCCAGGGACCCCTGTACACAGGTTTAGGCCCATCTGATGTTTACCGACATGTCAATGTACTGATAATTGCAGATGCAGAGGAGGGACAATGTCCAGCCATGAAGAAATGGAGTGAGAGAGATGTACAAGACACTGGGTAGCTGGCAACATGAGTGAGCCTATAGGCTGTAGGTGTAGAGGTGGCAGATTCAGGTTCAGATTGTTGAGGCAGCAGAGACTGTGGGTGCAGTCTCTGGATAATGGAAGTCAGCAGAGCTTTACTATATTCCCTAAGTTCAGAGAACATTAGCTGAATGAGGTGCAAAGTGAACTGCCTTTTTCCTTATCTAAAGAAATCCTAAAGTAAGCTTCTGTAGCTCAGGGTAACTATTCACAGGTTTAGTATCTCAGGGTAGCAAAGTATAACTTTGATAGCTTAGGAATGCATCTGAAACAATGCTCATGCAAGGACCAAATGCCCTTCTCAATTTTAAATGATGGATCCAGCATGCTGCTTTGTAACATAATACGTTATGTGACACGTAACGTGATGCAGCCACAACACTCTGGGTAAAACCCATAATCGCCGTTGCAGCATGAGAGGAAGCAGGTGCCAGTACTGGATCACAGGGTGTATGTAACGGTGACCCAGTGCACCTCCTTTCTGCTGTTGGGCTGGCCTAAAAAGAAATGATATACATGCTACTGTCGTTTTTGACATTTCCTCTTCAGTGTGTCTTTTTAATTGTGTTTTTTATAGCTCCAGCTCTCATCATGTGGGTCAAACAATTGTCAAGAAACCCTAAATGTTTCAAGATCATGTACTTTATCCCGTAGACCAAATATATGGACACCAACCTATACTTTTAGTTCATCAAAAATTGAAGACCTGTATACAACTTTGTTACTGTCATTGCTTTAGAATACCATTTGGCCATAGCTAGAGTGTCTTTACTCGACTGTATTCTATATTCAGCCTTTGCCAGTACACTAATGCCGCGAACACATGGTCGTATTTTCCGTCGGGAAATGTTTGATGTGAGCTTGTTGTCGAAAAGTCTGACCGTGTGTAGCTCCATCGAACATTTGCTGTCAGAATTTCCACCAGCAAATGTTTGATAGCAGGTTCTCAAATTTTCTGCTAACAAAACTTGTTGTCAGAAAGTCCACTCGTGTGTACACAAGTCCGTCGCACAAAAGTTCACGCATGCTCTGAATCAAGCAGAAGGAGCCACACTGGCTATTGAACTTCCTTTTTCTCGGTTCGTCGTACGTGTTGTACGTCACCTCGTTCTCACGTTCGGAATTTTTGGCCAACATTTGTGTGACCGTGTGTATGCAAGACAAGTTTGAGCCCACATCATTCGGACAAAAATTTAAGGTTTTGTTGTCAGAAAATCAGATTGTGTGTACGGGGCATAAGACTTGAAGTGCCATAAACAAAGGGAAGGCAGGATCCCAAAAATCTGAACAAGATTCCCCCTCGTCTGTTCACCCACATGAAGCTAGATGTGATGATATGATACAAAATTAATAATCCACAAAGTTTTTTTTCTGCCTTTGAACTCACTTACCCAGTAATAGACAACAAATACTTTAACCACTTGACCTCCGGAAGATTTACCCCTCTACATGACCAGGCCATTTTTTTGCGATATGGCACTGCGTTACTTTAATTACGCAGTCATGTGATGTTGTGCCCAAATAAAATTGATGCCCTTCTTTTCCCACAAATAAAGCTTTCTTTTGGTGGTATTTGATCACCCCTGTGTTTTTATTATTTGCATTATAAACAAAAAAAGACAGACAATTTTGAGAACTATATTTTTTTACTTTCTGCTATGAGACCTATCCAATAAAGAAATGGAAAAAAATCTAATTTCTTCATAAATTTAGGCCACTATGTATTCTGCTACATACTTTCGGTAAAAAATATCCCAATAAGCGTATTTTGATTGAGTTGCAGAAAAATTATAGCATCTACAAACTATGGGATATTTTTATTTATTTTAATTTAAAAAATGTTTTACTAGTAATGGCAGCGATCAGCAACTTATAGCGGGACTGCGATATTGCAGCAGACATTCTGATACTAGTTGACACTTTTGACACTTTTTGGGGACCAGTGGCACTAATACAGTGATCAGTGCTAAAAAAAATATGCACTGTCACTGCACTGATGACACTGGCTGGGAAGGGTTAACATCGGGGGGTGATCAAAGGGTTAATTGTGTGCCTAACCAGTGTTTATGTGCACTGTGGTAGGTGCTTTTACTAGGTGAAGAGATGGCATTTGTTACCTGCTTTGTAGGGACACAAATTCCATCCGTCCCCTCTTGTCAGAACGACAATCTGCCTTGTTTACATAAGCAGATCGCTGCTCTGTCCCCCTGCCTGATGATCAGTGGGTGCCAGAGGACATTGAGTCCACACAGCGAGAGCGAGCACCCCCTACTGGAAGAGTTGGATCATATATATATATATATATATATATATATACTGTATATACACGTGATCCAGCGCAGAGGTGCCGCTCTGTAGCAGTAAAACTGCTATAGGGCGGACTTTAAGTGGTTAACATCTTTAAACAGAATTTGCTTGGTGCTACCATGTAGGGATGAGCCGAACACCCCCCTGTTCGGTTCGCACCAGAACATGCGAACAGGAAAAGAGTTCGTTCGAACACGCGAACACCGTTAAAGTCTATGGGACACGAACATGAATAATCAAAAGTGCTAATTTTAAAGGCTAATATGCAAGTTATTGTCATAAAAAGTGTTTGGGGATCCGGGTCCTGCCCCAGGGGACATGGATCAATGCAAAAAAAAGTTTTAAAAACGGACGTTTTTTCAGGAGCAGTGATTTTAATAATGCTTAAAGTCAATCAATAAAAGTGTAATATCCCTTTAAATTTCGTACCTGGGGGGTGTCTATAGTATGCCTGTAAAGGGGCGCATGTTTCCTGTGTTTAGAACAGTCTGACAGCAAAATGACATTTTGAAGGAAAAAACTCATTTAAAACTACCCGCGGCTATTGCATTGCCGACAATACACATAGAAGTTCATTGATAAAAACGGCATGGGAATTCCCCAAAGGGGAACCCCGAACCAAAATTTAAAAAAAAAATGACGTGGGAGTCCCCCTAAATTCCATACCAGGCCCTTCAGGTCTGGTATGGATATTAAGGGGAACCCCGGCCAAAATTAAAAAAAAAAAATGACGTGGGGTTCCCCCTAAATTCCATATCAGACCCTTCAGGTCTGGTATGGATTTTAAGGGGAACCCCGCGCCAAAAAAAAAAAAAAAAAAACGGCGTGGGGTCCGCCAAAAATCCATACCAGACCCTTATCCGAGCACGCAACCTGGCAGGCCGCAGGAAAAGAGGGGGGACGAGAGTGCGGCCCCCCCTCCCTCCTGAACCGTACCAGGCCACATGCCCTCAACATTGGGAGGGTGCTTTGGGGTAGCCCCCCAAAACACCTTGTCCCCATGTTGATGAGGACAAGGGCCTCATCCCCACAACCCTGGCCGGTGGTTGTGGGGGTCTGCGGGCGGGGGGCTTATCGGAATCTGGAAGCCCCCTTTAACAAGGTGACCCCCAGATCCCGGCCCCCCCCCCGTGTGAAATGGTAAGGGGGTACATAAGTAACCCTACCATTTCACGAAAAAAGTGTCAAAAATGTTAAAAATGACAAGAGACAGTTTTTGACAATTCCTTTATTTAAATGCTTCTTCTTTCTTCTATCTTCCTTCATCTTCTGGTTCTTCTGGCTCTTCTGGTTCTTCCTCCGGCGTTCTCGTCCAGCATCTCCTCCGCGGCGTCTTCTATCTTCTTCTCCTCGGGCCGCTCCGCACCCATGGCATGGAGGGAGGCTCCCGCTCTTCTCTTCTTCTTTTCTTCTCTTCTTCTCTTCTTCATTTTCTTCTCCGGGCCGCTCCGCAATCCATGCTGGCATGGAGGGAGGCTCCCGCTGTGTGACGGCGCTCCTCGTCTGACAGTTCTTAAATAACGGGGGGCGGGGCCACCCGGTGACCTCGCCCCCCTCTGACGCACGGGACATGACAGGACTTCCCTGTGGCATTCCCCGTGACGTCACAGGGAAGTCCCGTCAAGTCACCGTGCGTCAGAGGGGGGCGGGGTCACCGGGTGGCCCCGCCCCCCCGTTATTTAAGATCTGTCAGACGAGGAGCGCCGTCACACAGCGGGAGCCTCCCTCCATGCCAGCATGGATTGCGGAGCGGCCCGGAGAAGAAAATGAAGAAGAGAAGAAGAGAAGAAGAGAAGAAAAGAAGAAGAGAAGAGCGGGAGCCTCCCCACAATGCCATGGGTGCGGAGCGGCCCGAGGAGAAGAAGATAGAAGACGCCGCGGAGGAGATGCTGGACGAGAACGCCGGAGGAAGAACCAGAAGAGCCAGAAGAACCAGAAGAACCAGAAGATGAAGGAAGATAGAAGAAAGAAGAAGCATTTAAATAAAGGAATTGTCAAAAACTGTCTCTTGTCATTTTTAACATTTTTGACAGTTTTTTAGTGAAATGGTAGGGGTAAGAACCCCCTTACCATTTCACACAGGGGGGGGGCCGGGATCTGGGGGTCCCCTTGTTAAAGGGGGCTTCCAGATTCCGATAAGCCCCCCGCCCGTAGACCCCCACAACCACCGGCCAGGGTTGTGGGGATGAGGCCCTTGTCCTCATCAACATGGGGACAAGGTGTTTTGGGGGGCTACCCCAAAGCACCCTCCCAATGTTGAGGGCATGTGGCCTGGTACGGTTCAGGAGGGGGGGGGCCGCACTCTTGTCCCCCCCTCTTTTCCTGCGGCCTGCCAGGTTGTGTGCTCGGATAAGGGTCTGGTATGGATTTTTGGGGGGACCCCACGCCGTTTTTTTTTTTTTTTTTTGGCGCGGGGTTCCCCTTAAAATCCATACCAGACCTGAAGGGTCTGGTATGGAATTTAGGGGGAACCCCACGTCATTTTTTTTTTTAAATTTTGGCCGGGGTTCCCCTTAATATCCATATCAGACCTGAAGGGCCTGGTATGGAATTTAGGGGGACTCCCACGTCATTTTTTTTTTTAAATTTTGGTTCGGGGTTCCCCTTTGGGGAATTCCCATGCCGTTTTTATCAATGAACTTCTATGTGTATTGTCGGCAATGCAATAGCCGCGGGTAGTTTTAAATGAGTTTTTTCCTTCAAAATGTCATTTTGCTGTCAGACTATTCTAAACACAGGAAACATGCGCCCCTTTACAGGCATACTATAGACACCCCCCAGGTACGAAATTTAAAGGGATATTACACTTTTATTGATTGACTTTAAGCATTATTAAAATCACTGCTCCTGAAAAAATGTCCGTTTTTAAAACTTTTTTTTGCATTGATCCATGTCCCCTGGGGCAGGACCCAGGTCCCCAAACACTTTTTATGACAATAACTTGCATATTAGCCTTTAAAATTAGCACTTTTGATTTCTCCCATAGACTTTTAAAGGGTGTTCCGCGGCATTCGAATTTGCCGCGAACACCCCAAATTGTTCGCTGTTCGGCGAACTTGCGAACAGCCAATGTTCGAGTCGAACATGAGTTCGACTCGAACTCGAAGCTCATCCCTACTACCATGTAGTAAATCTGGTCATTTCCTGAGCACAGTAATATGATGACTAAAAACTCTTAAAGAATTCTCTTACAAAATTCTATCGCCAACTCTTTGTAAAGAAATCTTTGTTATAGGAGGCATTAAATATAGACTTTCCAGGCATATGCTGTCTGACAAGGATTTCAGTTCTTTTTGTCAAAGAGAAAGATTGCAAATGTCCTCCTTATTTACTATTTCCATATCCATATAGAAGTCTCATTAAAAGCTGAAAATAGTAACATTTATGAACTTGTAATGGATACTTTCAGAGTTTGGCCCCATTCTTCCCTCCATAGAACAGCAACAGAGGACCTGTTCTGATTGGAGGAAGGTTGCTGCTAGCTGGGTGGGAAAGGTTAGAAAGTCGTTGAAGTAATGGCTTTCTCGATCACTTGATCAGTTTTCTGCATCCTGGAGGGAACACAGGCTGACTATTGGACTCAGCAGTTTTATGAAGTTCTGCAATGTCAAGCTAATAATTTTTGTCTGTTTTTTTTAGGGGAATCACCGAACACCATTCAAAACATGTGAGCCACATTTCAGATTTTATTTTGGCATACAAGCTCTGCTACCACAGCAGAATTCTGAAGAATGAACCTAAGCAGGCTGTACTTTAAAACTTATGCCCCGTGCACACGATCAGAAATTCCAACAACAAAGTTTTGTTGGCAGAAAATTTGAGAACCTGCTAGCCAACATTTGTTGGCGGAGAGTCCGAAAACAAATGTTTGATGATGTTGTCGAAAAATCTGATCGTGTGTATGGGGCATTAGTCGATAAAGTTCACTAATCTGAGACTGAAGCCCAGAGTGTGGCTCACATATCTTTGCATGTAGTGGATTTATAAGGAGAAATAAGCCAACAAATGAGATTGAGTGGCACATTTTATGAATTGTTTTATTGTCTGTACTTTAGACATAATACAAATATACTGAACCTTGAATGTTTCTTCCAAGATTTCCTCTCACCCACCTCAGAATGTATCTCAACTAGGTTATTGCGCCACCCTAAAAAGTACCCATATTTATTAAGTAATAATATCTCTGATACATTCAAAAAATGGGAATACATTTTTGGCTCCAAAGTGGGATTTTAGCAGTGTTTTAGGGGAAGGAGACCAGGGTTAGATATGTGTGTGGTGTGTGGCTGTGGTAGTGTGTCTGGTGTGCATGGAGGGGGGGGGGAGGGTAGGAGAGAGAGAGAGAGGGGGGATACCTCCTGGGGGACATATGGATCTTCGTGTTAATCTGTTGGTGTTGTTAGCTGTAGGATGCTACCAGGTAGGAGGGGTTAGTTATACATGTCCCTAACCCCATGTGCTATCTCTTGTCAATTACCACTATATATGTTCGTATCCAGGATATGAATGGCTGGCTGTGAATACTGTTAAGTTGAATTGGGCTGAGATATGTCAGCCATGTATATTCCTTGTGTCTGCTGTCAGCGATACATTGGATCTGTTGAGACGGGTCTTCTATATCTTAATGTAGAGATACCCCTGCAGGAGCTGCTTAAGTTCAGTTCATTACTCTGCCTCTCAACCCCAACAACAGTCTTAGCCCCCTCTGGCACACCTGGCAATAATGTAAGTGCAATGACCAATGAGAAACCCACACATTGTGATAAAACACAGAAATTGTCTTTACCGCAATATTTCTGTGGAAGAATATAAGAACGGTAACGATATATATTCGGGTAATCTATGTCCCCGAGAGCACAGGCACACTTAGATGGCAAACAAAGCACAATATGAAACTTTAAATTGGATTGGTTACCTCTACTCAGGTTCGCTCTATGAGTCCAGGCAGGAGGAGAGCAGAGTAATGACTCCCTTTGTGTCAGACTTCTCTCTCCTGTCCCCTGACAGGACTCTGTGCAGGCCAGTCAAGTTCCTCCACCCCAAACTCGCTCTTCCATGTCTTCATGAACCTTGCTTTGTGCACTGGTCCAACTTTTGATTTCTCAAGCGTTGGGATTGGCCCCTTAGTTCCAGTGAAGGGAATTCTTAAGGCGTCAGCATACCCAGACATTTTGGACAATTTTATGCTCCCAACTTTGTGGGAACAGTTTGGGAATGGCCCTTCCTGTTCCAACATGACTGCGCACCAGTGCACAAAGCAAGGTCCATAAAGACATGGATGAGCGAGTTTAGGGTAGAAGAAATTGACTGGCCTGCGCAGACTCCTGATCTCAACCCGATAGAACACCTTTGGGGTGAATTAGAGTGGAGACTGTGAGCCAGGCCTTCTTGTCCAACATCAGTGTCTGACCTCACAAATGCGCTTCTGGAAGAATGGTCAAACATTTCCATAGACACACTCCTAAACCTTGTGGACATCCTTCCCAGAAGAGTTGAAGCTGTTATAGCTGCAAAGGGTGGGCCAACTCAATATTGTACCCTACGGACCAAGACTGGGATGCCATTAAAGTTTGTGTGCGTGTAAAGGTAGGTGTCCCAATACTTTTGGTAATATAGTGTATATTTCAGTGGATCTCCGGTGAAATATGGGGTGTTGCAGAGGTTGAGAGTTGTGGATAGGAGTGTGCTGTAGATGGGGGTGCAGAAGTGAAGTGTGGAGGGGACAGAGTTGAACTGTGAATTGAGTGCAGAGGTGATATTTTGGCAGGGGTTAAAAAGGTTGTGAACAGGATGCACACTAAGGTGAACTGTGGACAGAGGGGAGTAGAATGTGAACTAAGGATGGAGGGGAGGAGAAGGTGAGCTGTGGACGGAGGGGAGGAGAAGGTGAGCTGTGGACGGAGGAGGGGAGAAGGTGAGCTATGGATGAAGGGGAGGAGAAGGTGAGCTGTGGATGGAGGGATGGAGAAGGTGAGCTGTGGATGGAGAGGAGGAGAAGGTGAAATGTGGATGAAGGGGGGAGAGGGTGAGCTGTGGATGGAGGGGAGAAGTTGAACTGTGGATGGAGGGGAGGAGAAGGTAATCTGTGGATGGCATGAGAAAAGGTAATCTGAGGATGGGCTGGGGGAGAAGAGATGGTGAGCTCTAGAAGAAGTTGGAGAAAGTGAGCAGTAGACAGGGGATAAAGAGTTGAGCTGTGGATGGGGGGAGGGTGCAAATGTAAGCAAAGAGTTGTGCAGTGGTGAGCAATAAACGGTTACTTTGGGGGTTACTTGAGGGAAGGGGGATTTTTTTCTTGAGGAGGACAAGGAAAATCTGCTGGGGCGCAGCAATGCAGGGTGCAGTGGTCAGGATTTTTTAACTTACCTTGTGCATTACATATCCAAAACCTATACTCTGGATGCTGTGCTAAATATTACATACCTGTTACTGTTGTAAGTTACATACTCATGGCCCCTGAACAGTACTCCTGAATGCTGCACTCTGTACAATAGGTTGTATGTTACATACCCCCCCCCCCACATAGATGTCATCTTCCAGTGCAGGGGGGGGTTAATAGAGCTGAGGGACCTGTCACTGGGGCAGTTTTCAACTAAAACAGCAGCCAACAGCACAAGGGATGTTTTGCAGCGAATGTAAGTACTGTCCCATGTGCTGATTTTTTTGTGTGATAAACATGCCTCAGCACTTCACAATACGCACTCCTGTGTGTTATGCACTCCTGTACTCTGTGTGTTACACATTCCTAAACTTTGTGTCTTGTCCAAAATACAGTTCTGAGCCTTGACCTCACCCATTACTTGGCATTGCTTTACTTTTTTTCCCTGAGAAAGGGCGGGGTTGGGGTTGGGTTTGGGAAATTGGCTGGGGGGTGTGAGTTCCTGCACCTATTCTATGAGACAAAAGGCCCAATATATACATATATACAGTGTATATAAATACATATCTATCTATCTATCTATCTATCTATCTATCTATCTATCTATCTATCTATCTATCTATCTATCTATATAGATAGATACAATTATATGAGGGTTAATTACTTTTTGCCAGCCTGAACTTTTTGAACTTGTTATGCAATTATGTTTTATGGAATTGTGTACAATAAACTTTGATGGTTTTATATAATATTATTATTTTGTATGGACACTAGTACATTCTTGTGTGCCTTGAAAGAAAGTCCCCCACACCCACCCACAGTGTATTTTGGACATTTTCTATGTGTGATTGGGATGAAGGTACACCGAAGCAATTAATAATCCTCTACGTTTGGTTTTTACATTAATTTATTAAGAAGATAATACAGAAGTCATTGTACTAATGTTGACATTTCTGATATTCATAACATTTTTGTACCAGAAAAATCCTATCCTTTAATTTATTTAAAGCAAATATTTGGCCTCAGTGTAAATTACACTAAGATACTAAGCTCAAAAAGCTGGTGCTGTATAAATGTCTGTGCTGAATAGAGCTAATCTGTGGGAAGACGTTAAGGTTGCCAGGAGCACTACATCCAGACTCATACATGTTAAGCTAGCAGCCAGAAAACAACATAAGGTACATTTCACTGGAGTTGCTTTGTGAGTAACCCCTGCAGAAATTGTATGGGTGGTAATGAAAGGGTTTAACATATTTCATATTTCGTGTGCAGCTTGTCCTAATATACACAATGGTTAAAAAGAAATTTGTACAGTGCATGAATGATTTGCTACAGAGTGAAAATGTAATTTTACCTTACCTGGCTGGGAAGCCTCCAACTTAGTTAATTCATGTGTCCCTATCCCTAATAGCATTTCACTATTATCCAAGTAATCCCTCTGTAAAGCTTTATGTGGTCTGTATTTCCAAACACCATAAAAAGTCTTGCTTTGGAGGAAAAAAAAGCTTATGTTAAATCTTTTTGCAAAACAGAGGTGCAGAACTAAATGTGGGCAAGTGTATCTGCCAACATGCCATATGGGAGCCATGGTTGGGGATTTTTTTCCCTTTTTTTTAGAATAATTAAATGTTGATGGCAGAGTTCAAATGGATCATTAAAATTCGAAAGTGTAAGAAACAGATTTTTTCTTATGTTGCTGAACGCTCCAGAGGGCTGAATAGCTAGCAGAAGTGAGCCAGGCTGCAGCAGCGAGCAGCGTGTGCTGTGATGGTGCTAATTTGATCATAATATAGTCATCTCTGAAGATTACAGCTATTCAATTAAATATTCTAATTAACCTGAAGTATTAGGCAAATGATACTAATTACAAATATTCTCCTGAGATTTAGAGCAATGAAAATCCCACTTGCAACTGATACTTCGAGCCAATGTTTCGTAACACAATGTCCTATATCATAGGCTTTTAGAATATTAAAATGCAGTTAATTTGCCTAAACCTCATTTGTTTAATGGCATTAGCATTTTGTTTGAAATTGTAATAAACGTACATCCCGCTTTCAAGTAAAATTTAAAATGAGTGTACTCTTGGGGTAAGTTAAGATTCCTGTTTACAGACCTAGCACTTTATTCAGTAAGCGGAACAGTTTGAGCTTAAACTTGAGTCATTAAACATATTGAAATTGTTTAAAAATGCTAATAATTTGTCTTTTCAAATAAGAAGGGGGATATTTCTGCGGAAAATTTCATTATCCTACACATTTTATCAGTTTCCTACCGAGAGTGCCCTGATGCCTGAACTTTCCTTATAGTTTTGTCAGAATGGGAATTTCAGATGTTTTTTTTCACAGCAAGCAATGTGAACTCTGCACAGCAGCTCTCAAGAGAGCCTTTGACTCCCTTTCTATATCAAGCTTGAACCTGCTCCAGGGTAGCACCCTTTCTATTACTGCCTCTTTATTCTTACACAGCAAGTACACTAAAATGGTTGATGTTATCAGCTCACTCAGCTTGCAGTCCCCAATCTAGGGAAAGAAAACAAAAAAAATGATTTACCCAGATTGCAAACCAGTATAGAAGGTAGCGGAGCTCTGTATAGCAATGTTAAACATGAGCTTGTATTATAAGCTAACAATAAAAATATATATTAACCAACACTTTTTAAGCTTAATTTAACATTTGCATAATAATACAGAATAATAACTGGAAATGCGTCAGTTCTGATAGTGTGATTAGGTTACAGGAATTTAGGAAATTAGAGGAAAAGAGGAAAAAATAAAGTGTGCAGCACGCTGAACATTTTAATTGCTCTGCAGGAAAATATGTTTTTCATTTATTAAATAAGTATTTAAAGGATGTTCATTGAAAAAAAAAGGCTATATTAGTGTTTTCCTTTTTGTAACTACAGAATAATATATTTGTTTAGAAAGTTTGTTTCGAACTGTAGCAGTAGAGAATACTCCATACAAAATATATTATTAGCAATGTATGTGTAATTTATTATAATCATTTCACTAGAGCAGACATGTTCTATAGAGCACTTCAGAGACCATTCTATCATTCAAACACTGTCCTCCTGACCATAAAGGAGTCTACAATCTAATATTTCTGTCACAATCACACACATGCACTAAGATCCTTTTGGATAGAAGCCAATATGTTATCGGTGGCACAAAAATGGATTAATATCTAACCCATAACACATTATGCTACCTACAGTATAACAATATTATTATTATTGTTATTATTGTTACTATTATTATTAATAATAATAATATTCATACATATCATATTATGCTTAAATGCATTAGAATTACTAAAGATTCTTTGTTAAAAATAGCACTAGTATAAGTAAGTGTCAAAGTAATTTATTTCTGAAGAAAACGGTGGATGACTCTTGAGTTGCATTGTGTGCTTACACAAAGTTTAAAAGGATTGTGCTATCCAACATTTACTTGAGGTGATAGAGTGATTCAAAATACATTAGAGGTTGTAAAATGATACAATCTTTAAGCATGGTTTATGTATGTACAGTGATCAATTGGTGCTATCATGCAGGGAATGAATACGCTGTAGTGATTTACCTCAGTACTTAGTACTGAAAAAGAATACAGAGTTCTAATGAAATTCTCATGTCCCGCATTGATCCCTTTGCTCCATAAGACGAGATAATAGATCAATGTGTATAAAAGGACAATTGGAAAAGAAAACACGTTGATATTTAAGTAGATTTTAGTAGAAAACCTGCTACAAAGAACCGATTTAATGAAAAAAAAAATACAAATAATTGCATTGCAATAAACATTAATATCTATATATATATAGATATCTATATCTATATATATAGATATAGATATATCTATATCTATATATATATATATAAATGTTTATGCTTTTATTTCATATGTAATTGTTGGCACGTTAATGTTTAGAAATAATATTATGTTGTATGATAGTATGATATATATATATATATATATATATATATATATATATACATATATATATATATATATATATATATATATATATACACATTTATATAAACTTTATTTCCTAGTGAACATATCTGTCAGTATCTACACACAATTCTGTATATCTATGTACTTAGAAGGTCCTTTTATTGAAGGAACAGGATATGGCCTTTTATTCTATGAGCATCTCTGTTACATGAATACTAGTGTATGAGAGAACTTCATCATACTCTTTCACATTCTACATATGTTATAATTCTGTTTCATAGTAAGAATTTCCAATTGCAAAAAGCACAGAAAAGCAAGCATTCACAAAGCATTATTGGTTTGTTGGGAATACACATTTTTGGAGTTGGGTTTTGAATAAAGTGACATGTATCAGGCCTTAAACATGGGTCAAAATATTTGAAATGGTGCTGCAATCTGTGAATAGCTTAACAGGAAAGCTTCAGAAGGGGTTTCTATGGGAACCAAGTGACGCTGTTCTGACTTTACTCCTGCAAAGGAAGGAAGAACTATTATAACCCTCTTACAGCAGGGGGAAATAAATCATATAATAGTAAATTAATATACAAAAACTCTCCATAGACAATACAGGGGCAATTCTTTTTAACACAGTTGTTGCTAGAACGGGTGTTTCCATAGGGAGCTTCCCCTCCTTCTTCTCTGCTAGCAACTGGAATTCCCACTACATTCCGTACTAGTGGCAATAATCACCGGAACAAGTAAATAAAAAAAAATGGCTAGAGATGTATTATTTAGAGCAAATTTGATGGTTATATTCTATTTGATTTTCATAAAGATATAAATAATACATGTATTAAGCAGTAAACAAAAAATGGTGTACATTACTAAAAGCAAAGATTAGAAAATACAATATTATAGCTGAAGCAAAGTAGGTTGTATTAGTGATGTTGATGATAATGATATTTCATTATCATCATCATCATCTTCATCATCATTATATTAGATTTATCAGATTAAAAACTCTCTTTGGTTGTGGTTTGGTTTGGGTGTAATTAATGTCAAATTAATTTTTTAATGTACAATGCTGCAAAATCTGTTGGTGCGTTATAAGTAAAGAATATTACTACTATTACCTATATAACTACTAATCATTATTAATAATAATAGTAATAATAATAATAATAATAATATATATATACAAACAAAATAGACAAAATATAAATTAAATAGTTTATCTTTTTTACAGCAGTACATCTGCCCTTTCCATCTTCCCTAATTATGATGACGTTAATAAATGTTATAATTACATATTGTACTCTGTACATGCTTAAAAAGTTTAAACCAAAGTAAATTATCAATGGTCTCTAAAATACCAATAGGTTTTAGAAATGTTAGCAATAAGTATTTCCCTTTACTACCCTCTATGATGTTCTTTAATACTGTATTAAACATTAGCATGGCCCGATGATACTTTGCCATACCTGTTGTTTTACTGTACTTTGAATCATTTTAGTTTACACTTTCTTATTCCCACATTGCTTCAGTATAAAAATATTTTGGTTTATTGTAACTAAATAGGCCATTATTTAAGTAAATTATTTCTGCAGTAGAATATATACAACATGTAATACAAACATGAATAATTTGAACAATAAAATTACATAGACCAACCCTAGTTCCATTGTTCCAATATAGGGATTGGTGAACATCAAAAATCAAATAAAAAAACACAAATACAAAGAATACTAATTACAATAAACTACATTACTACAAAAAAAAATACATCCTCAAAATACATTCAAAAATATAATGTTGTTTTTTTTATTTCAAGCAAAGTTTGCCTAAGTAAATCAGTGAGCAAAACTGTGAGTTTCTGTTTTGGTGATTTCACCAACAGTGAAATCAGTAATTGTGTGGCAAAATCATTTTCCATCAAAATCACTTCACTCAACTCTATCCACATGCTATGTAAAGTCTTTTGAATGAAAACCGTTTAGGTGAAGATGTGGTGTTTCCTAGAAAAATTGAAAACGATTCCTAACCCTTCTGCTGATAGATATAAATTAGTGATTTCCCCAATCACCAATTCTTTTCAGTTATTCTTTTTATCCTCCTAATTATAAGCCCTATTATGCCAAAATGTTGCTCCTGTGATCAACGAGACTACTATCAAAACTCAGCTTCTTATTCTAAAAGTGTTATGCCAATTGGGCCATCCAAATGGCTGCCTAGTATGCATTTTGGCAGCAAAATATCACTCAAAAGGGTCACAAAATCTGTGAATGCATAACTAAATTTATCTAAGGGAAAACTAAGAATTTAAATAACATTTTGTAGCTGAGCTAGCATGAATTATTAATATTATTGTATTGCTGGAAGCTTCAAACACCTGCTACATTCAGAAATTAAAAGACTTTAACTGGATTAAGCTAAGCTATAGACCCTTTTCATTTTACTATGTTTACAGAATGACACAGAAACCTTCTGTCTACGGTAATAAAGCAATTTTTAAAGCGTAAGAAAAGCAAACAAAACTAGAAAGGAGAAAAACAATCTTCCCACAATATAGAATCAGGGAACTGTGAAGGACTGTGAATGACTATTCTGTTATATGTTTTTATGACATAATTATATTGATCTGAAAAACACTCATCCAGAACCACAACCTTCTATACCCAAAAGGGAAAGCCTGTATAATCTTTTCAAGTGCTTGATATTCATAGTCTTACTCAAAGGTCTCTGAATATGTCATGTGTGTAATACCAATGCAAAATTTGGCACCAGTCACTACCAGCAATATGTTTCAATAAGGTAATTTTCTTTCTGCCTAGGAACATCAGCAGGGTGCAATCCTGAACTAAAACAGAGTATGACATCTTATTCAAACATACATCTGGAGAACAAAACTATACTTTATTAAATGAAAATGGGATTTTGTTTTGACAAGCAGTAAAATGTGTGTGGTGCTTACATACAGTATAGAAACTTAGATGAAGCACAATTTTAAACTGTGTACTTGTGTATATATGTATAATATATATATATATATATATATATATATATATATATATATATATATATATATATATATATATATATATATATGTATATATATATAGTTATATATATAGTTATACATATTATATATATTATAATATATCCAGGTTGTAATGTTAAATTCATTATGCCCATATTGGAGGTATAGGTTAGTAATGAGTGTTCCCAAATAAAAGATTTTCAAGCTGCTAATTTTCCACCTCTGATTACTTAGCAAAGGCAGCTTGAAAGTAAACATTTTATTTTTTTTATTTTTATTATCATCATTGTCATATTCAGTCGTCAAGTGTAAGTGTAAAAAGATAGAGCGTGTTTTCAAAGCATGTAAAAGAGTATATGAATAGAAATTAATATTTGGTGTTCTTGCATGTATAAGTGACGATTTCTACATAAAAACTCTGTGATTTCTGTGAACGCATATATTAAAATATGTCACCAGTGATAAAGTTATTCTAGAGTGATCCTGTCTTCTTTATGTGTGAAATGAACCAGAATGACCCTGAAAAGCATCTTGACTTCAACATCACTTACAGACAAAAATCTTTGGGGAATCACTTGACTCCAAAGATGTCAGACACAAATCTAAAGATACATTTTCAAATAAATAAAAAAGAGGTAAAATAAAATGTGCATTTGCCACATGCTAGTGTTACTTCAAAGTAAAATTAACAATCACATATCAGGCATAAAGGAGGGGTAGCAAAGCCCACATAGCTGTTATGTGACTGGTAATGTTTTCCTTGACCAGATATTTTATATCAGATATTTTATGTAACTTATGGTGTTCCTTTTTTAGCATGGCCTCACACTGTTTTTTAACTAGGTATATCAGATACATTTGTGTGTTTGTATTTGTGTGGGTTTGTGTATTTGTTGATATAGAGCGGGAGTGCTACGCCTTTCTTTCGTATTGATACTGCAAGTAATTATCAAGTAAGTATTGTAATATATTCTGGCTACCCTAACTAGGAGATTGAGGGTTGGGCCTTATACAGCCTTTGTTAGATCAGTTCAAGACTGGCTACCCATTTTATATCTGTAATTACACTGTTGCTAAACATATAAACACACTGTTGACCTTGTGAGTTTACATTTTATGCTTGGATAATGCTTCATTTTTCAATCTATCATGTACATTTACAGTCATGTGAAAATGTAGAAACACCCCATGGAAGCTGTTGACTTTTTTAAACCTCTTTAAACTGGCAAACATTATAACTTGATTCAAATAGTTCAAATAGCGCTTACAGATAAATGTGATGAACATATTATGCTTAAAAATTATATAGTGCAGTAAAACCTTGGATTGCAAGCACTTGTATATCAAAGTAAATCTCCCCATAAAAAATAATGGAAACTCAAATGATTCATTCCACAACCATTTATTCATAAGTCCTTCTGTGTATAGTCCATATAAAAAGATTATAGCAATGTGATAGGTTGTGTAACCATATAATGTCCATCTACAAATGGAAGCCTCCACAAGGGGATTAGAAGCAAAATCCAGCAGGAGCTACAATGTATAAAAGAGAAGAGAGGCGCCTCTAAGAGTAGCGATATGGTTATATTTAATGAAGCTAAAATATTTAGCAACTCACATAGTTGATGATTAAAAGAAGAGCATGGCACAGGTATCCGGGGTAAATCTGTCCACACAGACCATCACCCGCACCGCTGGCTCTCAAAAACTCTCTGCAATTGTGACCTGGAAGACTACCCTGCAGTAGAGAGATCTGAAAGCATGTCTTGAATCACTCGTGGAGCGCAGCGTGGCAGGGATGACGTCGATGGCGGTGAGGAGGATGGTCTATATGGACAGCTTTACCCCAGATGCCTGCATACTTCGATGTGCCTGTTTTAATCATCAACCATGTGAGTTGCTAAATGTTGTACCTTCATTATATGTAACCATATTTCTACACTTAGAGGGACCTCTCTTCTCTTTTATTCTCAATTGTGACGTGACGCTACTGTGATAGGTTGTGTAACCATATAATGTCCATCTATAAATGGAAGCCTCCACAAGGGGATTAGAAGCAAAATCCAGCAGGAGCTACAATGTATAAAAGAGAAGAGAGGCGCCTCTAAGAGTAGCGATATGGTTATATTTAATGAAGCTACAATATTTAGCAACTCACATAGTTGATGATTAAAAGAAGAGCATGGCACAGGTATCCAGGGTAAATCTGTCCACACAGACCATTACCTGGACCGCCGGCTCTCAAAAACTCTCTGCAATTGTGACCTGGAAGACTACCCTGCAGTAGAGAGATCTGAAAGCATGGCTTGAATCACTCGTGGAGCGCAGCGTGGAAGGGATGACGTCGATGGTGGTGAGGAGGATGGTCTATATGAACAGCTTTACCCCAGATGCCTGCATACTTCGATGTGCCTGTTTTAATCATCAACCATGTGAGTTGCTAAATGTTGTACCTTCATTAAATGTAACCATATTTCTACACTTAGAGGGACCTCTCTTCTCTTTTATTCTCAATTGTGAAGTGACGCTACTTGTATATCAAGACTGTTTGTATATAAAGTCAACATTTATTAAAACATTTTGCTTGTCTTGCTCTCAAACCAAGTTACTCTCAAAACAAGATTTTACTGTATATTCATTTTCATTATTTAAGTTAATGACGCTGTAGATTTGTCATATGCAAAAAGTAAGTACACCCCTACATTTACCAGTACTTCAAATCTAAAATCATAGAACCTAGAATCTGGTATTCCAGATTAGGTGTTGATGGTTAGAACCCTCTTAGGGAGTATGCAGGTTGAATCTTTGACATCTGGAGGATGATTTACTAAAACTAGAGAGGGCAAAATCTGGTGCAGCTGTGCATGGTAGCCAATCAGCTTCTAACTTTAGTTTGTTCAATTAAGCTTTGAAAAAAAAATCCTGGAAGCTGATTAGTTTCTATTAAGGGCTGCACCAGATTTTGCACCCTCCATTTTCAGTTAATCAACCCCACAGTCTGGTGCAGCTGTGCATGGTAGCCAGTCAGCTTCTAACTTCAACTTGTTCAATTAATCTTTGACAAAAATACCTGGAAGCTGATTGATTTCTATGCATCGCTGCACCAGATTTAGCACTTTCCAGTTTTAGTAAATCAACCCCTGCCTGTCTAAAAGTTGAATTTGAACTCAAATGGGTCTTTTAATATGATACTGATGTGAAGCACAATAGTAAATCCACCAAGGAATGGTTTAAACAGATTTTGAACTGCCCTAGTCAAAGCCCTGATTTGATTCCCATTGAACCTTTGTAGGGGAATTTTGAAACCTGCAGTTCATACAAGTAAACCCACAAACTTCTTTCAACTGAAGGAATTTTTCAACTGAAGGAATTTTGCATGTAGAAGTAGTCAAACATTTAAAGTCAATGTCAGAGACTGGTGGGCAGTTATACAAAATGCTTACAAAAAATAATTTATGCCAAAGGGGACAAGATCAGCTTCTATAACCAAGGGTGTCCTTAATTTTTCCACAATACACTATTACATGTATTGATATTTTTATCAAATATATGAGGTGTCCCTAATTTTTCACTTGACTGTATATGGATATACTGTATATGACTGTATATGTATTTCCTTTGAGTCTGATGTCTAGGAAGCCAATAATTTTAGTAAAAAAAAAAGTTAAACAAAGTAGGAACTGTGGGTGGGCTATTCATCCTCTTCTGGATGTCATAGCTATAGAAGTATGAATCAAGAATAATAAGGTATACTTTCATCATTTAGGAGGTGCTTTCTTGTGCTTCATCATTTAAGTAGATGTAGTTGTTATACTGGGCACAGATCTCTCACAGACTGACAGTACTTTTAATGGAGGGTGTGCACAAGCAATATTATCATGGTCATCTGCTTTGGAGGATGAGCTAATTTTCTTTCTACGCATCCTATCTTCAGAAACAATTGGTAGTGGGTCCTATATAGGGGTATAAACAGCTCTGCAAACAGAAAACATAGACAGCATTAGATTTCTACAGTACTTAAAGTACGTTTAAGGTAAAGTTTTTTTTTAATTACCTTTCATAAGTAATATAAATAATAAATGCTGGACTACAATAAAAACATGCATGAAAATATAACATCAACAATCAACATTGCATTTTATTAGTGACATGAAAGTATACCAGTTAGTTTTGCCACTTTAGCCACCATTATCTCATTGCCATATTATGATTTAATAAGAGTCACTAAAGCCATAGCAACAGGATCCTATGCTGTTTAAACAAAATACATTTAATTTGGCTCCATGTATTACAAGCAATATAATCCCTCTTCTGATTTCAACATGATCGACTAATCTGCTCAAAGGGATAAGCCTTGTCTCAGCCATGATGACAGGCTTAGAGAATGATAAAAATGAGGGCATTCTCACAGATTATAAACTGTAACAACAGATAAGGCTTATGAATAAACAATTTACTACAGGTAATATATAGGAAATGTATAGAACATTGATTGGCAAAGTATTGATTAATTGTGTAGTGACTTATATTTTTAAGAAAGAACAGATATCACATTACCCTACTTGTAAGGAATATGTAAACATATCTTTTTATACCTCTAAATATTTTTAACATGGAAATGCAAAGTGCCATAACTATTCAATGTATCACATCCTAGGCAGCTGAATTTAATTTTCTACTGATCTGACTACAGTAAACTGAAATCTAAATGGTTGCTAAGGAATGCTGCATTGGGTAACTGTACTTTGCATGTCCTTACAGACACAACTAAACATAAATTAAGAAGCTTTTACCTTTGCCACCTGAGTGTATGCTTTGCCCATGCTGGGAACTGGCTCACTTAGCTGCTGCCAACCTGATACTGGGAGTGTATCACTCTCTCTCCTTCAAACATCATGACAGTGATGTTTAATAATTGGTCAGGCCTCCAGGTTGTCACCTGGGTGAAAGCCAAGCGATTTCAGCAGTGTCAGGTCCAAATAACAGCATAGAACTCACACAGAGTTTTCTCTGTTTGCTCCCTGTCAAAATACAGAGTGGGATGGAGGGAAAAGAGATCGACTATGGGCAGCGTGGGCAAAGTACACGTACCCTTTAATCTATGTTTAGTTACATACATATTTATATGCATACAGTTATACTCACTTGTGTCTAGTGGTGTTCTTTGTGCCCATTTTTCCTCATAACCCAGAGGTTTAATAACAATAGACGTGTAGAGAACTGAAAACCGCTGAAGGTGAGCATCTCTACTTTTGTGTTTGGTGCTATATTTTGTTAACCAAATGAGAGCCTTTACTAAAATATATACATTTTAACATGTTCAGACCATGCAGAGTCTCTATGAATTACCAAAATTGCAATCCCCCAGTAAGCTGGCCTAATTACCTCATGTAATCCAGTCTTCTTGTAAAAGGGTCCTTTGAAGGGGGCTTCAAAAATAAATTTTCACTATCTAACTTCCAGTCAAGGAGTGAGTGCATTTTCTGTCAGAAGGTAAACCAAATAGAAATTGACAGTGCAGGGAATCCTGGATGATTACTTGTTTGTATTCATGATATCAGAAATTACACAGTAACAGTAACCAGATTAATTAAAGTGTTTGTAAAGTCACTACATGACTTTACATGTATCCCATCCAGGTATCCTTCCATTAACAATAGAGTATATGTTTGTTTAACCACTTTAGCCAAGGAAAAGATTTGGCTGCTGAATGACCGGGCCATTTTTTGCGATTCGGCACTGCGTCGCTTTAACTGACAAGTGCGCAGTCGTGCGACACTGCACCCAAATTGACGTTCTTTTTTTCCTACAAATAGAGCTTTCTTTTGGTGGTATTTGAACACCTCTGTGGTTTTTATTTTTTGCGCTATAAACAAACAAAAATATCCCCATTTAAAAAAAAAAAAAAAAAAATTCTCAGTTTAGGCCGATATGTATTCTTCTACATATTTTTGGTAAAAAATCGCAATAAGCGCATATTGATTGGTTTGCGCAAAAGTTATCTGCAGCTGAGCGTTAACGTGTTCCCTTTGTGCTGGCCAGTCTCAATCTATGGAGAGAAGCAGGAGGGGCCAAGATTCCCTTGTGATGTCAGCTGGTTAGCAGAAGGGAATCTTGTCCCCTCCTGCTTCTCTCCATAGATCAAGGCCGGCCAGCACAGGGGATTCACGTGACTGTACAACTGTGATGTGACAAAATGTATTTAGCCTTTTCACTTCAAACAAACACATACACTATTGGTAAAGGAAGTATAATCAGTAGGGGATACATTGATATGTGCTGCATTATGCAAGGAAAGCCGCTCTCATGATGACAGGGAGAGAGGGGGAGATGGGAGAGAGTGTCAGAGGAGAGCTGCGGATGACAGAGGCATGTAAACTGACTATGGCAATCAAGGCTCAGCAGCCATGATTACCATGTAGGGATGGGCCGAATGACCCCTTGTTCGGTTTGCACCAGAACTTTCGAACATTGGGAAAGTTCAGAACCAAATAACGAACCCCATTGAAGTCTATGGGACCCGAACGTGAAAAGTAAAAAAAAAGTGCATATATATGCAAGTAATCGGGCATACAATGGTTATGGGGGTCCAGGTACTGTCCTGAGGGACATGTATCAGTGAAAAAAAAGTTTGTAAAAAATGTCATTTTTAAATGAGCAATGATTTATTGATGCTTAAAATGAAAGTATAAAAATGAAAAATTCCTTTCAATATAGTGCCTGGGGGATGCCCTTAGTCCACCTGTAAAGCGGCACATCTGTACTGTATATAAAAGCTGCTGCAGCAATATTTGTATTTATAAAGCCCTAAAAATGACATTTTCCCTGCAAGCTTTCTTTATTTTGTAAGCAACGGCTTGGGGAGCCATTCTATATGATGAGGCCACAATGTAGTGCACGGGGAACAAGATTGCTACTTCTGTAACGGGTGCGGAAAGATTGTTCTTTGGGTGTCAGTGGCGCCTTCACATCGTAACCCTATAGAGGTACTCTTAATGAAAGCAAGAATTGGCCTTGCTGTCAAAAATTGTAATGATATGCACCTGTCAAACAGGTGCGGAAAAATTGGTCTTTGGGTGCTAATTGTGCCCATGAAACCTACACCAAAAACATTCTTCCAGATGAAATCAACACCCACCACACTAGGCAGCCTAGAAGTCTGCAGATATTCCACATCTCAAAAACACTTAAACTGGACATCTGCATCAGGGGCTTCATAGCTGCTGGTAATCCAGGCCTGATTCACTTTGATAAAAGTCAGACGGTCCACCGAGTCAGACACGTTCTATGATTGGTAATAAAACCTCCAGCAGAACTGAATGCCTGTTCAGAAAGAACATTAGATGCAGGGCAGCCCAGCAGCTCAATAGCATACTGGGCAATTTCTGGCCAGTGGCCTATTCTCATGACCCAATAAGCCAGTGGATCGTCGATTAAAAAGCTCTTTATCTCTGTTTTTGCCCCTAGATAATCGTCCACCATGTGATGTAGACGCTGCTGATGGGATGTGGAAGCTGACAGCCCTGGGTGGCGAGGACTAAAAAAATTGAGAAATGCATCACTTAGGCGGCTGCCTTCTCCACCGCTCCTCTCTTGACCAACAGAAGCCTCAACACTATGTTTTCCACACTGTAAACTACCAGAGTCGGGAAAAGCATTACATAAACTTCTCTTTAAGGTGTCCTCAAGAGATTTCATCTTCTGCACCCTCTGTGGGGATGGGATGAGTTCTGAGAATTTCCCCTTATAACGGTGGTCAAGGAGAGTTGCCAACTAATAGTGATCCTTCTCCTTTATGTCAAGTATTCTTGGGTCCTTTTGCAGGCTTTGAAAAGGAGACTCCTCGGGGTCACTGAGGATTAGAGTATCTGTAACTGCCTCCTCCCAGCCACGTGCTACTCCCAAGGGTTCTGCGGATGGAAAAACATCTCTTACTGTTTGACGTATTTGTGCAGCACAGTGGTGTAGTGGGTAGCACTCTTGCCTAGCAGTAAAAAGGGTTACTGGTTCGAATCCCAACCACGACACTACCTGCTTGGAGTTTTCATGTTCTCCCTGTGCCTGCGTGGGTTTCCTCCGGGTACTCCGGTTTCCTCCCACACTCCAAAGACATGCTAGTAGGTTAATTGGCTTCTGTTCAAAATTGGCCCTAGTATATGATCGTGGGCTCCTTCAGGGTAGGGACTGATGTGGGTGTACGATGTATGTGTGGAGCGCTGTGTGAATTGGTGGCGCTATATGGGTACTTTAAAATAAATAGGGATGATTGTAGACACGCACCCACACTCACTCAGGTTGAACTGGATGGACTGGTGTCCATCCAGCCTTACTAACTATATATGTAACTATGTATTTGTTTTCCTCTGCTTCACTGTCTCTGAAACTGCCAGAATCCTTCTCCTCCTCCTCTCTCTCTGTGTTCTGTGGCATAGGAACAATGGTGTCTGCATAAAGTGGGCCTTGGGAGGAAAGGAAGTCCTCTTCTTTCTCCTGCTGCTCTGCCTCGAGAGTCTGCTCCAGCAGAAACACAACAGGGATTGTGTCACTGATGCATGCATTGTCAGGGCTCACCATCCTTGTGGCCTCCTTAAATGGTGACAGTACATTGCATGCATCCTTTATGAGCAGCCATTGGTGTGGGGAAAAAAAGCCGAGCTGGCCTGAGCCTGTCTTTGTGCCATACTCACACAGGTACTCATTCACAGCCCTCTGCTGTATGTGAGTCGAGTTTTTAGTAGATCTTCCAACCCTGGGTACCTATTTAGGAAATGCTGCACCACCAAATTGAGGACATGTGCCAGGCATGGCACATGTGTCAAATTTCCCTGTCTAAGCGTGGACAGGAGGTTTGTGCCATTATCACACACCACCATTGCTGGCTCCAGCTGGTGTGGCATGAACCACCTATTGGTCTGTCCCTGCAGAGCTGCAAGAATCTCTGCTTCAGTGTGGTTCCCGTCCCCTTGACAGACAAGCTGAAGCACTGCATGGCACCTTTTCGCCTGACTCATTGAATAGCCCTTTGAACACTTAGGGGGTACTTGAGGTTCATAGGACAATTCAGCAGAGGAGGGCATGGAGAAGGAGGAGGAGGAGGAGGGGTGTAGAGCTGACAAATCTGGCATCATCACCAGCTGTAAGGAGACATGGGGGCACAACAAGCTGGAGCACTGAGCCCTGTCCTGCATCCTTCCAAGCTGTAAGAAGAGTTATCCAGTGTGCTGTGAACTAAATATATCGTCCCTGCCCATGCTTGCTGGACCATGTGTCAGCAGACGTGGACTTTGCGGCTGACTGCCTTTCCCAATGATGCCACAACATTTCCTTCCATGTGATGGTAGAGAGATGGAATGGCCTTTCTTGAAAAGAAATATTGTCTGGGAACCTGCCACTGTGGTACAGCACATTCTGCAAATTCATGGAAGGGGGCAGAAACCACCAGGCAGAAAGGCAGTTGTTGTAGAGCCAGCAGTTTTGACACGCTTGCATTTAGACGCTGGGCATGTGGGTGGCAGGGACTGTATTTTTTTCCACTGCAGCAGATGGGGCAGAGAAATTTGCTGGCTATAGTCTACAGCTGGTGGTGTGCTGCTGGCTGATGTGTTACAAGGACCTGGGACACCCTGCGCTATACCATCATCCCTGTCAGTGGAGGCTGCTGAGAGGTCATGAGGTATAGCAGGGACAGACTGAGGTGAGTAAGGTGGAGGAACAGATTTGTACCCCTTTTGTGTGGCTTTTAGGTGCTCTTACCAATGGGCTAAGTGGCGGGAGGTTAAATGCCTTGTCAAGCATGTGGTACCCAAACGGTTGGTGTTTTTGCCACGCTTGATGCGCTTGAGACAAACTTTGCAAATAGCAACAGTGCAATCAGCAGCACATGTACTATAAAAGGCCCATACAGCTGAGCTGTGGGAAATGGGCCGGGAGATAACAGCTGCACAATGTGATGGAATAGGGTGGCTGCTCTCTACTCTTCCATGGTGGCTGCCTCGTTGGGGTTGTGCCTCACCCTCACTTTCCTCCTCTGCTCTATCCGGCATCATCATCATCTCCTCCATCCTCATTACCACTGGAGACAACGTGGCAATATGCTGCGGCTGGGGGAACATGACTGCCAATTTGTGTACCAGTGTTCTCCCCTCTCTGTAGGTTCCCGTTCCTGCCTTCCTCAACCTCAGACTCAGAACCAACATCTGAATCGAGTAATGGCTGTGCATTGTCAAGGAGCAAGTGGCTGACGCTGTGTTCAAATAACTATGCAGACTCCTCAATGCCTGATGCTGGGGCAAATGCAGGAATAGCTGTGGACAAGGAGGCATGTTTTGCTACTATGGCAGCTGCAGGGGACTGCACACTAGTCTCTGCTTGGGTGACGGAGGATGAGGAGGATGAGGATGGTTTAGTAAGCCAGTCCACCACCTCCTCTGCATGCTGTGGCTGGATAGCACGGGCAACATCACTTAACAGAGGGAAGTATGCCCTGCCTGACGACTGACTAAGTCCACCTTTGTCTGTGGACACATACGCTGCTGGCCCCCTTACAGTGCCATGGGAATTTCTGCCTCTCCTTGCTGTCCTCCAACACATGATGAGGGGTGCTTATTAACAAAATGTAATAAGGATGTGTACGTGAATGCACTTTAATCAATGGAAAGTGGTGCTCGGTGCACTTTAATTTTGAGTATTCACGACACAGACAAACTCCACAGATACACTATAATATTGCAGTAACGCACAGAACTATACGGCGTTAAACTTTCAGTAACGCACAGAACTATATGGAGTTAAACTTGCAGTAACGCAATGAAATATACAGCGTTAAACGTGCAGTAACGCACAGAACTATATGGCGTTAAACATTCATGTAGCACTGGTAGATTTTTAATCTACCGCTTATAAGTAAATTTAGTGGGTCATCTGTTCTGTACATAGTTCAGATTTAATCTATGGCTAAATTAGCTTCTGTTCTAGCCTTGGTTGTGTTGCGTGCAGTTCCACTCCGTCGCCTGTAGGTTTCGGTGTCTCTACAGACCAGAGCTGGAAAGCGACAGACTGAGGTGTATTGAGTGCTCTTCTTTCTCGGAAGTAACTCGGCAGAGGTTGTCCCCTGCGGTGCATTCTGGGAAGGGGTATTTAAGGGACAGAAGCCATATTTCCTGGTCTCTTTCTTTCCACCTGCTGGCCCTCCTGGCCGACAGGTATGTGCTAGGAGTCCTACCTCGTGGTCCTCCGGGCCGGAGGACTGCATTGCTGCAGCGTGTGGGTGGGTCCAGAAGTCTGTCTGGGGCCTACTACAACTGTTGCAGAGATGGTCCTGTGCTGTCTGTCCTGCCAGAAGAAGCCAGACAATTGAGAAGAATCCAGGGGAGGACCCATCTTGGAAGGATCATGCGGAGCGCTGGTGTGGAGAGGGGCCTGGTGACTCAATTGGAGGACGCATCTTAAGCAGTTAACCTACCACATAGTACTGCCGGGTCAGCATAAAAGTTCTGGTACTGTGTTGCTGTTCATCGGAAACTACTACATCCTGTGGCAGAGGATCGTACAGTTTTGTTCTACTCAATTCTGTGGCAGAGACTTTCTGTTCGTGCTGCGCTCCGGCTGCTAGGTTAGTGAGAGAGGCCTATCCGGGCGGGCAAAGATTTAATCCTGAATTGAAGATACATTCATCCTTGAGATTTCAATTCCTTAGTGCTACACCAAGAAAAGGTATTCGAACTTCCCTGCAACTCTTCTACCTCTTTCCTGCTACTTCTTCCAGTTATCTCCCATTAAAGCATTGGAAAAGTACTAAAGTGACTGTTGCCTACATTGCCAGATAATAAGCTCAACGTGGACTCTAAGTCTGGTATTGGTGAAACTACAGGCAAAAAGGTGACGGAAACAGCCCGCTTTAAATCAGCAGCTCCACCGTGAGTTATTGCTACATGTGGGGGCATCGTCCGGGATTGTTTGCCTTTGCCTAAGCAGCCCTGAGAAGTATTTAACCGAGAGTCTATGCTAAAAGAGGTTTCTGGACTTTGTCACTTTCTCCAGGAAAAGAAGGGGTTAAATTGCAGGATTACATTTCTGACTGCGTAGGCTGCGGGTGAGAAGTAAAAGCCCGGGAGCTACGTGATCAGAACAAGTGGGAGGAGCCACATCTACTTGTTGCCGCGTGAGACGCATGTGTGTGTCTGGCGCCAAAGGAGAAGAGAGGCCTCGTGATCGTGTTGAGAGGATCATAGTGCAGCCATGTCTTCTTTTCTGTTAATACCGTCAACCATGGGATCCAAGATGTTTCCCACAAGTACCGCTGCGGGTGCTATGTTAACCGGAACCCTGCTGACGGATACCGGCATTCGTTTGAAGCCACAGGGGCGGTTCGTACTATACACTGTAGGAGATATTGAAGGGCTGGGCATGCTTTGCCACAAGCGTGAAGGACTGGTCATACATCCGTCCATTTGTTTGATGTTTGCAGTGCAGAGAATATTTGTTCACAGATGAGCAACCTACAATGTCGCCCCGTGCTTATCGTGCGGACTGGGCTACAGGTACGGCCACAGTGGAAACTACTGCCATCACTGCTGGAGAGCATATCTGGGACTCTTTGTAAATATTTGCCAGAGGAAGAGTTGAGAGACTCAGAGATAGATTCTATGTCAAATCTTTCCGGTGATGATGATTTGTTTGAGACAATGTCACAGGAACAATTGGGGGCCCAGGGTGAAGATGTTGCTTCTGCTCTTACTTTTTCAGAATGGATAGCCATGGATTCTGGGAAGACATCACCTTGTGTGGAGCCGCACAGTACTACCAAAGAGACATTGTGTAAAGTTGTTAGTTTGCTTGAGTTTGAGCCGATGCCCATCGGATCTATGGTGCGTAAATCACCCAATTCTTGTGTGCCTCCTGGTTTGGGGAAAAATAGAGCATTACCTAGACTTGCCCGTTTACAGAGAGTTGCTACAGAGTATGGTCTGGAATTTCCCTACGTTACTCAGGAAAGTATGCAGGAAATTGAGGCCAACCGGGAACAGTGGTACCGTGAAGCTGTCCGGGACTATTTGTCTGTACCAAAACCTTTCCGGAGAGCTGGGTATTCTGATACTATGGATGAACGTTTCAACGGATGTTTGCTGCATTGGAACTATGGTCCGCACATCTATGCTGACAGGGTGGTCATTTGCAGACCCGGAAAAGATTACATTGTTTATTTTATCACCACCATGGATAAACAAGAGAAGAAACTGACATTACCAGATCCCCGGTTTTATTAATGATTATGCAAAGAGACTGCTGTCTTCTGTTCTGACAAAAAGAAAGAATAGTACAACTATTATTTAAGAAGTAACCAAAAGTGGAATCTGGAATATCAAATATATAAAGCTATACAACTATGCCTCATAATGTACAAGTATCATGAACATACATTTCACATAATTCAAAGATAATTGTCATCCTTCAGTTGGAATCCAAGTCAGCCAAGGGGGCCATTCTTTGAGAGCCTTATCAAGCGTGCCTTTGGCAGAAGCCCACATTAGTTTATATTGACAGTGTGTGTGGACAGTATCCAGTGTTAAGAGTAGACTTGGGGCTTGAATAGTTTTACAGTTCCTGGCTATCATCAATCTACCTGCTAGTAAAATATGGGTTACTATAGTGCAGAGATGGTAATAAATGGGTTCAATGCTTAAGTTTAATAAGGCTATGCCAGGTGTGGGGTGAAAATGTAGGGTTGAGATTTCTGTCAGAACTCAGAAGATCTGAGACCAGAAACTTTTGATTCCTCTGCAAGACCAGAGTGTATGGTACAATGTGCCTTTAACACTGCACATCCTCCAACACTCCTGAGGTTTCTGGGGACCCAATTTAGAAATGCAAGAGAGTGTGAGATATCCCCTCAAGAAAATGTTATGGGCGAGTTCATATAGATTGACATTCTATGTTGCTTTATAGGACTGCCTGATAGCTCTGGACCATTGCAACAGGGAGTAGTGAGAATTAACTCTACCTATGTTCGATGTTTAGGGTTCTACTCAGTACTTACTTCTCTCCGAGAAGGTTATAAAAAAGTGAGATACCCTTTATATTGGAAAAGAAATCTAGTCATGCCTTAAAGTGGAAGTTAAAGGGTGCTTTAAAGTACTGTTTAAAAAAGGCTGCAACTTGGATATTCCTAACATATTCTGACAAGGGTAGTTGAAATTCTCAGTGAAGGGATGGGAAAGATTTCAAGTTGTCTCTGACGTAAATATCATCAAGCTAGTGAATACCACAAGAAGGGATGGGCTGAACACCCCACGGTGTGAGCGAACATGCAAAACCTATTAAAGTCTATGGGACACAAACATGAAAAAATAAAAAGTTCTAATTTTAAAGGCTTACATGCAAGTTATTGCCATAAAAAGTGTATGGGGATCATACCCAAACCGGATAAGGATCCCTCACTCCCAGACAGTTATAGGCCGATTGCACTTTTAAATTCAGACTATAAGCTTTTTACTAAAATTCTGGCTAATTGCCTTTCTCAATTTCTGAAAAAACTGATAGACAGAGACCAAGTGGGTTTTGTCCCCACTAGACATGCAGGGGATAACATTAGACGAACCATGGATCTCATTGACATGCTGAACAGAGTCCAACGCCCTGCCCTGATCCTTAGCCTTGATCCCCAAAAGGCATTCAATAGATTAAGCTGGCCTTATATGTTTGCGACCCTTACTAAATTTGGACTACGGGGTCCTTTTCTTACGGCATTGTACTCCCTCTACTCTAACCCCTTCTCTCAGATCCAATTGGCTTCCTTTACATCCCGTTTGTTCCCCATGTCAAATGGTACCAGGCAGGGATGTCCCCTTTCTCCCCTCCTTTTCATCCTCTGCCTGGAGCCTTTAGCTGAGGCCATCAGATCACACCCAGACATACTAGGGGTTCTCATGCGACAAAGGGAATATAAATTGTCTCTATTTTCTGACGACGTGCTTTTGACTCTCACAAACCTCCATGTCTCACTTCCATCCCAGCACGCTCTATTATCCCAGTTTACAAGATTAACACATCAAAAACAGAAGCCCTCCCCTTACATCTCCCTCCTGCAGATGTCTTCTCGCTTAGGAACTCGTATCCCTACCGCTGGTGCACCTCTTCTCTCGAATATTTAGGGGTTCAACTTACACTGTCATATTCTACCCTTTACTTAGCCAACTATGTTCCCCTGTTCAAAACTATCAAAGCCATGCTAAATAGATGGAACCCCCACCCGATATCTTGGATAGGCATGATTAGTGTGTTGAAGATGTCTGTTATACCAAAAATTATTGTATTTTTTCGAAACGCTACCTGTCCCTATCCCAGTGGCTCAATTAAAACTCCTTAAAATTTGGTTTCTTAATTTTATATGGAAAGACAGTGCACATAGAGTGGCCACCTTGGTCATCTTTTCCCCCAGAGGTCAGGGAGTATGGGTGCTCTGGATATTCACAAGTACTACCTGGCTTCCCACCTTCGTGCGGTGGTACCTGGTCTAGTATGCGACCCCGAATCGATGGACAGAGATAGAGATTGGTTCTCTGTTCCCGACTCATTCATGCTCCCTGGTTTGGTCTCCTGCATTATTTTTGGGTCCCAAGCTGCATGACCTCTGCTTGGGCCCTATGGTGTTCTCACTCAGGGTTTGGCATTCCTGTCGCACAAAATTTTCTCTGGCATCCCTATGTCCCCCCCTTTCCAATGTACTCTTCCATCCCTTGCTCCCTGATAGTCTATCCCATCCTCAGATGTTTCCCTGGGCCAAGGCGGGCCTGTTCCAACTCCGACATCTTGTGCACCCTGTCAACCGCAAACTTGGCTCCTTTCAGGACCTTCTATCTACAAGCCAAATCCCAAATCAGTTGTTATTCTCCTATCTCCAAATAACCCACTATATAGCATCTCTCTCGCCCTCACTTACTCTAACCAAACCTATGCACTTCAAAGTTATTTGTTCTCAGTGACCATACCAAACACGACTAATATCCACTATATCCCAACTCCTGCAAGAGAATCTCCCGCTTTCCTTGGAACCCCACTCATACATGAGTAAATGGTCGCATCTTACACAACAACAAATCTCCCCCCCAATGGGCTAAAATTTGGACCTCAACTTCCAAATATCCTGATGTGTGGCGCAAAGAGAGACAGCATTCAAAGTATTATTTTTTTGGTATAGGACTCCTGAGGTTTTACACCTCTATGATCCTTCCCTCTCTCCTCTCTGTTGGAGATGTGGTAAATTCAGAGGTACTCATTATCATATTTTTTGGCAATGTGAACTGATTGCTCCTTTCTGGTCCTCATTTATTTCAAATAAATTGGCCTCCTATGTCTTACTAGCAGCAAAAAGAGCTATTGCATGTTGGTTGTCCACCTCCTCTCCAACTCAGGCCCAGCTTATACAAGCTATTAATGATATCCGCAGAATGGAGCATATGACAGCCATGGTAGAGAATGCGGTTGATAGATTTGACAAGATATGGGATTCTTGGGACCGCTCTATTTACAGTACTTCCCATTGATATTACTACTAACATCCTACACTTGCTTATATTTAACTTGTGAAGGTTTCACCCCCCGGCTCCCTCTGTGGTTTTGTTATGGTTTTTGTATGCCTCTTACTACCATCTTCCTCCCCTTTTATTATTTCTTTGACCCCACCTCTTGATACCTATTCAACTCTCATCCTTTTAATTATGGACATAGCGGGTGATCGGCTATCCGTATATAACAACTGATGCGGCTAAAAGCCGCTCGGCTGTTATACCGGGGGAGCGGGAGGGGACCCCCCCTCCCGCCGCTCTTACTGGGCCTCCCATGCGATCGGGATGCCCGGTGTCCAATCGGCTGCCTCTGGCGGCTGTGGGTGGGCTGGAACGAAGCTGTGGGTGGCTTCATTCCAGCCTTCTCAATGTAAATGCGGAAGCGATGTCATGACGTCACTTCCCATTTACTCGGCTGCCAATGGCGCCGAATTTAAAAAAATACACAGTATTCAGAATCGCCGTTTTCGGCAATCTGAATACTTTAAAGTGCAGAGGAGGGATCGGGGGGTCTTTTAGACCCCCCGATCCCTCCATAAAGAGTTCCTGTCACCACCTATTACTGTCACAAGGGATGTTTACATTCCTTGTGACAGCAATAAAAGTAAAAAAAAAAACATTTTTTTTAAACACAATTTATATATCTGTGTGATGTGTAGAACAGTGCCACAGCAAAATGACATTTCTAAAGGAAAAAATGTAATTTAAATTTGCTTGTGGCTGTAATAAATTGCCGGCTGATGGCAATATAGATGAAAGATCAATGAAAAAATTGGCGTGGGTTCCCCCCAGTCCATACCAGGCCCTTCAGGTCTGGTATGGATTTTAAAGGGAACTCCATGTCAAAATAAAAAATAAAAAAGTGGCGTGGGGTCTCCCCAAAATACATGCCAGACCCTTATCCAAGCATGCAGCCTTGAGGGCAGGATGCAGGGGAACAAGCTACCTCTCCCCTCCTGAACCATACCAGGCCACATGCCCTCAACATGGGGAGGGTGCTTTGGGGTCCCCCCAAAGCACCTTGTCCCCATGTTGATGAGGACAAGGACCTCTTCCGGAAAACCCTGGCCATTGGTTGTCGGGGTCTACGGGTGGGGGGCTTATCGGAATCTGGAAGCCCCCTTTAACGTTGGGCGGTGTGATTGAAGATAGGTGGACATCGCGGGACACTTTTTTGTTCTTTTTCAATAAAGGAATTGTCAAAAACTGTCTATTGTGGTTTTTACTTTTTGACACTTTTTTGGTGAATGGGTAAGGGTACAATGTACCCGATACCCATTTACATAGGGGGGTGGGATCTGGGGACCCCCTTGTTAAAGGGGGCTTCCAGATTCCTATAAGCCCCCCACCCGCAGACCCTGACAACCAATGGCCAGGATTGTCGGGAAGAGGTCCTTGTCCCCATCAACATGGGGACAAGGTGCTTTGAGGATGACTCCAAAGCACCCTCCCCATGTTGAGGGAAAGCTGCTTGGTATCGTTCAGGAGGGGGCGGACGCTCGCTCACCCCACCTTTTCTTGGCCTGCCAGACTACTTGCTCGGATAAGGGTCTGGTATGGATTTTGGGGGGACCCCGTGCCCATTTTTTTTTTTTTTACATTTTGGTGTGGAGTTCCCCTTAAAATCTATGCCAGTCCCAAAGGACCTGGTATGGATTTTGGGAGGGCCCCATGTCATTTCTTTTTCTTAATTATGTCATAGGGTTCCCCTTAACCACTTCAATGCACTGTATTATATACTCTGCACTGCACTATATACCCTGCATGCACTGTATTATATATACTACACTGACTGCACTATATACGCTGAACTGTATTACATATACTATATGGACTGCACTATACAGTATACTTTTAACTGCATTATACTATACTGGACTGTACTATATGCTCTGAACTGCCATATATATACTATACGGACTGTACTATATACTCTGAACTGCATTATATATACTATACGGACTGCACTATACACTCTGAACTGAACTATATATACTATACAGACTGCACTATATACTCTGCAGGAAAAATGGGCCTTAGGTGTTGGTGGCACCAGAACACTGTAACCCCTCACAGTTACTCTTTTTGGGTGCAGGAATGGGCCCTGCTGTTAAAATTAATTCAAAAATTGAAATTACATGCCCCAGTCAAACAAGTGCAGACAAATTGGGCCTTGGGTGTTGGTGGTGCCAGAGCACTGTAACCCCTCACAGATACTCTTGTTGGGCACAGAAACAGGCCCTGCTGTTAAAAATGTGTTAAAAAATTGAAATCACATGCCTCAGTCAAATAGGTGAAGACAAATTGGGCCTTGGGTGTTGGTGGTGCCAGAACACTGTAACCCCTCAGACATACTCTTGTTGGGCACAGGAACGGGCCCTGCTGTAAAAAATGTGTTCAAAAATTGAAATTACATGCCCTAGTCAAATAGGTGCAGACAAACTGGGCTTTGGGTGTTGGTGGTGCCAGAACACTGTAACCCCAACAGTTACTCTTGTTGGGCACAGGAATGGGCCCTACTGGCAAACATTAGTTCAAAAATTGAAATTACATGCCCCAGTCAAACAGGTGCAGACAAATTGGGCCTTGGGTGTTGGTGGTGCCAGGACACTGTAACCCCTCACTAGGGATGAGCTTCGAGTTCGAGTCGAACTCATGTTCGACTCGAACATTGGCTGTTCGCAAGTTCGCCGAACAGCGAACAATTTGGGGTGTTCGCGGCAAATTCGAATGCCGCGGAACACCCTTTAAAAGTCTATGGGAGAAATCAAAAGTGCTAATTTTAAAGGCTAATATGCAAGTTATTGTCATAAAAAGTGTTTGGGGACCTGGGTCCTGCCCCAGGGGACATGGATCAATGCAAAAAAAAGTTTTAAAAACGGCCGTTTTTTCAGGAGCAGTGATTTTAATAATGCTTAAAGTCAATCAATAAAAGTGTAATATCCCTTTAAATTTCGTACCTGGGGGGTGTCTATAGTATGCCTGTAAAGGGGCGCATGTTTCCTGTGTTTAGAACAATCTGACAGCAAAATGACATTTCGAAGGAAAAAACTCATTTAAAACTACCCGCGGCTATTGCATTGCCGACAATACACATAGAAGTTCATTGATAAAAACGGCATGGGAATTCCCCAAAGGGGAACCCCGAACCAAAATTAAAAAAAAAAAAAATGACGTGGGAGTCCCCCTAAATTCCATACCAGGCCCTTCAGGTCTGATATGGATATTAAGGGGAACCCCGGCCAAAATTAAAAAAAAAAAATGACGTGGGGTTCCCCCTAAATTCCATACCAGACCCTTCAGGTCTGGTATGGATTTTAAGGGGAACCCCGCGCCAAAAAAAAAAAAAAAACGGCGTGGGGTCCCCCCAAAAATCCATACCAGACCCTTATCCGAGCACGCAACCTGGCAGGCCGCAGGAAAAGAGGGGGGGACGAGAGTGCGGCCCCCCCTCCCTCCTGAACCGTACCAGGCCACATGCCCTCAACATTGGGAGGGTGCTTTGGGGTAGCCCCCCAAAACACCTTGTCCCCATGTTGATGAGGACAAGGGCCTCATCCCCACAACCCTGGCCGGTGGTTGTGGGGGTCTGCAGGCGGGGGGCTTATCGGAATCTGGAAGCCCCCTTTAACAAGGTGACCCCCAGATCCCGGCCCCCCCCTGTGTGAAATGGTAAGGGGGTACTTATACCCCTACCATTTCACGAAAAAAGTGTCAAAAATGTTAAAAATGACAAGAGACAGTTTTTGACAATTCCTTTATTTAAATGCTTCTTCTTTCTTCTATCTTCCTTCATCTTCTGGTTCTTCTGGCTCTTCTGGTTCTTCCTCCGGCGTCCCGTCTTCTATCTTCTTCTCCTCGGGCCGCTCCGCACCCATGGCATGGGGGGGAGGCTCCCGCTCTTCTCTTCTTCTTTTCTTCTCTTCTTCTCTTCTTCATTTTCTTCTCCGGGCCGCTCCGCAATCCATGCTGGCATGGAGGGAGGCTCCCGCTGTGTGACGGCGCTCCTCGTCTGACAGTTCTTAAATAACGGGGGGCGGGGCCACCCGGTGACCCCGCCCCCCTCTGACGCACGGGACATGACGGGACTTCCCTGTGGCATTCCCCGTGACGTCACAGGGAAGTCCCGTCAAGTCACCGTGCGTCAGAGTGGGGCGGGGTCACTGGGTGGCCCCGCCCCCTCCGTTATTTAAGAACTGTCAAACGAGGAGCGCCGTCACACAGCGGGAGCCTCCCTCCATGCCAGCATGGATTGCGGAGTGGCCCGGAGAAGAAAATGAAGAAGAGAAGAAAAGAAGAAGAGAAGAGCGGGAGCCTCCCCCCATGCCATGGGTGCGGAGCGGCCCGAGGAGAAGAAGATAGAAGACGCCGCGGAGGAGATGCTGGACGAGAACGCCGGAGGAAGAACCAGAAGAGCCAGAAGAACCAGAAGAACCAGAAGATGAAGGAAGACAGAAGAAAGAAGAAGCATTTAAATAAAGGAATTGTCAAAAACTGTTTCTTGTAATTTTTAACATTTTTGACACTTTTTTCGTGAAATGGTAGGGGTACTTATGTACCCCCTTACCATTTCACACAGGGGGGGGGCCGGGATCTGGGGGTCACCTTGTTAAAGGGGGCTTCCAGATTCCGATAAGCCCCCCGCCTGTAGACCCCCACAACCACCGGCCAGGGTTGTGGGGATGAAGCCCTTGTCCTCATCAACATGGGGACAAGGTGTTTTGGGGGGCTACCCCAAAGCACCCTCCCAATGTTGAGGGCATGTGGCCTGGTACGGTTCAGGAGGGAGGGGGGGCCGCACTCTCGTCCCCCCCTCTTTTCCTGCGGCCTGCCAGGTTGCGTGCTCGGATAAGGGTCTGGTATGGATTTTTGGGGGGACCCCACGCCGTTTTTTTTTTTTTTTTGGCGCGGGGTTCCCCTTAAAATCCATACCAGACCTGAAGGGTCTGGTATGGAATTTAGGGGGAACCCCACGTCATTTTTTTTTTTTAATTTTGGCCGGGGTTCCCCTTAATATCCATACCAGACCTGAAGGGCCTGGTATGGAATTTAGGGGGACCCCCACGTCATTTTTTTTTTTTTAATTTTGGTTTGGGGTTCCCCTTTGGGGAATTCCCATGCCGTTTTTATCAATGAACTTCTATGTGTATTGTCGGCAATGCAATAGCCGCCGGTAGTTTTAAATAAGTTTTTTCCTTCAAAATGTCATTTTGCTGTCAGACTGTTCTAAACACAGGAAACATGCGCCCCTTTACAGGCATACTATAGACACCCCCCAGGTACGAAATTTAAAGGGATATTACACTTTTATTGTTTGACTTTAAGCATTATTAAAATCACTGCTCCTGAAAAACGGCCGTTTTTAAAACTTTTTTTTGCATTGATCCATGTCCCCTGGGGCAGGACCCAGGTCCCCAAACACTTTTTATGACAATAACTTGCATATAAGCCTTTAAAATTAGCACTTTTGTTTATTCATGTTCGTGTCCCATAGACTTTAACGGTGTTCGCGTGTTCGAACGAACTTTTTTCCTGTTCGCATGTTCTGGTGCGAACCGAACAGGGGGGTGTTCGGCTCATCCCTACCCCTCACAGTTACTCTTGTTTGGCACAGGAATGGGCCCTGCTGTTAAAAATGTATTCAATAATTAAAATTACATGCCCCTGTTAAACAGGGGCAGAAAAACTGGCCTTAGGGTGTTGGTGGTGCCCTAAACCAAAAATATTGTTGGAAGCTAGCATTATTAAGATGCAGGAGGAATAGGATAGGCAGCATAGGCAGTCTTCAAGGGATCCCAGATCCCTAGCAAATTCAATCAGTTACATCAGCATCAGGGGCTTGATAGCTGTTGATGCAAGACTGATTGATTTTTTATAAATGTGAGCCTATCAATGGAGTCTGTGGACAGGCGCACTCTTTAATCCATTATAAACCCTCCAGCAGCACTGAATGTCCATTCAGAAAGACCAGTAGCTTGACCCAGTAAACCAGTGGATGCTCAGTTGGAAAGGTCTCCAAGTCTGCTCTTGCTCCTAGATATTCCTGCACCATGTAATGGAGACACTGGCAATGGTTGCTTGAACCTATCAGCCCTGGGTGCTGAGGCCTAAAGGCATCGGTCAGCCGGCCACCTTCTCCACCGCTCTTCCTCTGACCGAACGAAGCCTCCCAGGGTCTGGAAAGGCGTTACACAAACGTTTCTTCAAGGCATCCTGAAGATGTTTCATCCTCTGCTCCCTCTGTCAAGGCAGGATGAGCTCTGCAACTTTACCCTTGTAATGTGGATCAAGAAGGGTTGCCAGTCAGTAATGATCCCTCTTCTTGATACTACAAATCCTAGGGTCCTTTCGCAGGCTTTGCAGAATCAGGGAGCCCATGCAGCAGAGGCATTAGATTCTGAGTCCTCTGGGTTACTAAGGATGACATTGTCAGGAATAGGGATGAGCTTTGAGTTCGAGTCGAACTCATGTTCGACTCGAACATTGGCTGTTCGCAAGTTCGCCGAACAGCGAACAATTTGGGGTGTTCGCGGCAAATTCGAATGCCGCGGAACACCCTTTAAAAGTCTATGGGAGAAATCAAAAGTGCTAATTTTAAAGGCTTATATGCAAGTTATTGTCATAAAAAGTGTTTGGGGACCTGGGTCCTACCCCAGGGGACATAGATCAATGCAAAAAAAAAGTTTTAAAAACGACCGTTTTTTCAGGAGCAGTGATTTTAATAATGCTTAAAGTCAAACAATAAAAGTGTAATATCCCTTTAAATTTTGTAGCTGGGGGGTGTCTATAGTATGCCTGTAAAGGGGCGCATGTTTCCCGTGTTTAGAACAGTCTGACAGCAAAATGACATTTCGAAGGAAAAAGCCCATTTAAAACTACTCGCGGCTATTGCATTGCCGACAATACACATAGAAGTTCATTGATAAAAACGGCATGGGAATTCCCCACAGGGGAACCCCGAACCAAAATTTAAAAAAAAAAATGACGTGGGAGTCCCCCTAAATTCCATACCAGGCCCTTCAGGTCTGGTATGGATATTAAGGGGAACCCCGGCCAAAATTTAAAAAAAAAATGAAGTGGGGTTCCCTCTAAATTCCATACCAGACCCTTCAGGTCTGGTATGGATTTTAAGGGGAACCCCACACCAAAAAAAAAAAAAATGGCGTGGGGTCGCCCCAAAAATCCATACCAGACCCTTATCCAAGCACGCAACCTGGCAGGCCGTAGGAAAAGAGGGGAGGACGAGAGTGCAGCCCCCCCTCCTGAACCGTACCAGGCCACATGCCCTCAACATTGGGAGGGTGCTTTGGGGTAGCCCCCCAAAACACCTTGTCCCCATGTTGATGAGGACAAGGGCCTCATCCCCACAACCCTGGCCGGTGGTTGTGGGGGTCTGCGGGCGGGGGGCTTATCAGAATCTGGAAGCCCCCTTTAACAAGGGGACCCCCAGATCCCGCCCCCCCTGTGTGAAATAGTAAGGGGGTACTTACCCCTACCATTTCACTAAAAAACTGTCAAAAATGTTAAAAATGACAAGAGACAATTTTTGACAATTCCTTTATTTAAATGCTTCTTCTTTCTTCTATCTTCCTTCATCTTCTTCTTCTTCTTCTGGTTCTTCTGGTTCTTTCTCCGGCGTTCTCGTCCAGCATCTCCTCCACGGCGTCTTCTATCTTCTTCTCCTCGGGCCGCTCCGCACCCATGGCATGGGGGGAGGCTCTCGCTCTTCTCTTCATCTTCTTCTTCATCTTTTTCTCTTCTTCCTTCTTCTCTTCTTCTCTTCTTCTCTTCTTCATTTTCTTCTCCGGGCCGCTCCGCACCCATGCTGGCATGGAGGGAGGCTCCCGCTGTGTGACTGCGTCTCCTCGTCTGACGGTTTTTAAATAACGGGGGGCGGGGCCACCTGGTGACCCCGCCCCCCTCTGACGCACGAGACATGACGGGACTTCCCTGTGGCATTCCCCGTGATGTCACAGGGAAGTCCCGTCAAGTCACCGTGCGTCAGAGGGGGGTGGGGTCACCGGGTGGCCCCGCCCCCCGTTATTTAAGAACCGTCAGACGAGGAGATGCCGTCACACAGCGGGAGCCTCCCTCCATGCCAGCATGGGTGCGGAGCGGCCTGGAGAAGAAAATGAAGAAGAGAAGAAGAGAAGAAGGAAGAAGAGAAGAAGATGAAGAGAAGAATGGTAGCCTCCCCCCATGCCATGGGTGCGGAGCGGCCCGAGGAGAAGAAGATAGAAGACGCCACGGAAGAGATGCTGGACGAGAACGCCGGAGGAAGAACCAGAAGAACCAGAAGAAGAAGAAGATGAAGGAAGATAGAAGAAAGAAGAAGCATTTAAATAAAGGAATTGTCAAAAACTGTCTCTTGTCATTTTTAACATTTTTGACAGTTTTTTAGTGAAATGTTAGGGGTAAGTACCCCCTTACCATTTCACACAGGGGGGGGGGCCGGGATCTGGGGGTCCCCTTGTTAAAGGGGGCTTCCAGATTCCGATAAGCCCCCCGCCCCCAGACCCCCACAACCACCGGCCAGGGTTGTGGGGATGAGGCCCTTGTCCTCATCAACATGGGGACAAGGTGTTCTGGGGGGCTACCCCAAAGCACCCTCCCAATGTTGAGGGCATGTGGCCTGGTACGGTTCAGGAGGGGGGCCGCACTCTCGTCCCCCCCTCTTTTCCTGCGGCCTGCCAGGTTGCGTGCTCGGATAAGGGTCTGGTATGGATTTTAGGGGGGACCCCACGCCGTTTTTGTTTTTTTTTTTGGCGCTGGGTTCCCCTTAAAATCCATACCAGTGTATTGTCGGCAATGCAATAGCCGCGAGTAGGTTTAAATGTGTTTTTTCCTTCGAAATGTCATTTTGCTGTCAGACTGTTCTAAACACGGGAAACATGCACCCCTTTACAGGCATACTATAGAAACCCCCCAGCTACAAAATTTAAAGGGATATTACACTTTTATTGTTTGACTTTAAGCATTATTAAAATCACTGCTCCTGAAAAAACGGCCGTTTTTAAAACTTTTTTTTGCATTGATCCATGTCCCCTGGGGCAGGACCCAGGTCCCCAAACACTTTTTATGACAATAAATTGCATATAAGCCTTTAAAATTAGCACTTATGATTATTCATGTTCGTGTCCCATAGACTTTAACGGTGTTCGCGTGTTCGAACGAACTTTTTTCCTGTTTGCATGTTCTGGTGCGAACCGAACAGGGGGGATGTTCGGCTCATCCCTAGTCAGGAACTACCTCCTCCCAGCCACGCACAACTCCTTGGGTTTCTGGGGACTGAAAACCAACCCTTGAAGACTGCTGCATGTTATCCTCTACATCCATGCTGACACAATCCTCCTCCTCCTCTTCTTCCTGTGTGTTTGGTGGCCCTGCAGGAATGCTATCTGCATAAAGGGGGCCTTGAGAGGAAAGGAACTCCTCCTCTTCCTCCCGCTGTTCTGTCTCAAGTGCCCTGTCCATGATTCCATGAAGCGTGTGCTCCAGCAGGAAGACTAGAGGGACAGTGTCACTGATGCATGCATTGTCACTGCTCATCATCCTTCTGGCCTCCTCAAATGGTGACAGGAAAGTACATGCATCCTTAATCAGTAACCACTGGCATGGAAAAAGAAGACAAGCTCCTCTGAGCCTGTCCTGGTGCCATAATCACACAGGTACTCATTGATGGCCCTCTGCTGTGTGTGCAGCCACTGCAGCATTGCCAATGTTGAGTTCCACCTGGTGGGCATGTCACAAATGAAGCGGTTGGTGGGCAGGTTGAATTCCCGTTGAATGTCAGCCAGCCTAGCACTGGCATTGTATGGCCGCCGAAAATTACCACAGACTTTTCTGGCCTGCCTCAGCAGATCTTTTAAGCCTGGGTACCTGGTCAAGAAATGCTGCACCACCAAATTCAGGACATGTGCCAAGCATGGAAAATGGGTCAAGTGTCCCTGTCGGAGGGCGGAGAGAAGGTTGGTGTCATTGTCGCATACAACCATTCCTGGCTCCAGCTGCCATGGCGTCAACCACCTCTGAGCCTGCCCCTGCAGAGCTGACAGAATCTCTGCCCCAGTGTGGCTCCTATCCCCTTGACAGACCAATTGAAGCACTGCATTGCTTCTTTTAGCCTGACTGCTTGCACAGCCCTTTGGACACTTAGGGAGCACTGCTGGTTCAGAGGACAATTCTGCAGAAGAGGCCAAAGAGGAAGAAGAGGAGGGGGTGGAGCAGACAGATATGGCACAATTATCACCAGCATTTTGAAGGCGTGGTGGCGGAACAAGCTCCAACACTGAACCCTGTCCTGCATCCTTACTAGCTGCCAGCAGAGTTACCCAGTATGATGTGGGTCTTTCAGGTGCTGTTGCCAATGGACTGCATGGCAGGTCGTTATATGTCTTGGCAAGCATGTGACGCCCAAGCGGGTGCTGTTTTGGCCACGCTTTATCCACTTCTGACATAGATTGCAAACAGCAACATGCGATCTACTGCACATGTGTCAAAAAAAGCCCACACCAATGAACTTTTGAAAGTCAGCGGGGAGTCAGCAGTGCCCTGCACCTATGGAGCTCTGTGGTGTGATGCAATAGGGTGGCTGCCCTTAAACTGGCCCCTGGAGGACATCCTGCCTCATTGGATTTGTGCCTCCTCCTCCTCACTTTCCTCCACTCTTCTCTCAGGCACCCAAGTACAGTCAGTGACCTCATCATCCCCTCCCTCCTTGTCACTGGAGCAAATTTGGCAGTATGCTGCAATGGGGGGAACATGACTGCTAGTTTCTTGTTCTTCTGTAGCACCCCTTCTCTCTAGGCTCACGTTACTACCTTCCTCAACCTGGGAACCAACATCGGAGACTTCAAATTGCTGCAGATCCTACAGGAGCATGTAAATGACACTATGGTCGAATAATTCTGGTGACTCCTCCATGCATGATGGTGGGGCTACTGAAGGAGTAACTATGAACAAGGAGCCAGTGAAATAGGCCACTTTGGCAGCTGTGTTGGAAGGCAAACTAAAATGAGCCTGGGTGACAGAGGATGAGGAGGATGAGGGCGGTTATCCACTCCACCAACTCTTTTGCATGTTGTGGCTTAATAACATGGCCAGCAGCAGAAAAAAAGAACAAGTGTGCCCCATCTGCAGAGGATGCACCATGTCCGCGACCACCACTTTTCACTGTAAACACAGAGGCTACTTGCCCTCTTTTAGTGGCCTGTGAGTGTCTGCCTCTCCTTGGTGGCCCTTCAGACATGATAGGGATTCTTTTTTTACACCGCACTACACTGTATTATATACTGTGTACACCGCCTGTGCTGTATTATATACTGTACACCACCTGCACTGTATTAGATACTGTGCATCGACTGCATGGTATTATATACTGTACACCCCCTAAAGTGTATTATATACTGTACACACTGTATTATATACTGGGTACACCGCCTGCACTGTATTAGATACTGTTCACCGCCTGCACTGTATTAGATACCATACACCGACTGCACTGTATTATATACAGTACACCACCTGAAGTGTATTATATACTGTACACACTGTATTATATGCTGTGTACACCGCCTGCGCTGTATTTTATACTGTGCACCGCCTGCACTGTATTAGATACTGTACACTGACTGCACTGTATTATATACTGTACAACTCCTGAAGTGTATTATAAACTGTATACACTGTATTAGATACTGTGTACACCGCCTGCACTGTATTTGACACTGTACACTGCCTGCACTTATATACTGTACACTGACTACAATGTATTATATACTGCACACTGCCTGCACTATAATATATACTGTACACTGATTGCACTGTATTATATACTGTACACTGACTGTACTGTGTGTATATATATATATATATATATATATATATATATATATATAAATATTTATTTATCCTAAACTAGACTGTTTGCACTATATATATATATATATATATATATATATATATATATATATATATATACATACACTAGACTGCCTGCACTGTATATATAGACTACACTGAATGCACTGTATATATAATCTACACTAAATGCACTATATATATATATATATATATATATATATATATATATATATATATATATATATATATATATATATACATATATATATATATATGTACAGTATATAGGTGCTGACAGCATTTCACTAGGAAAGCTGGAGTAAGAGGTGGCATAGTTATACAAAGGTTCCCAGTACTTGCTCAGGTATGGCTAAACTTTTCATAATATTCACCCGTAAAACTGTTCGGTCCTTGTGATTTGTTATTAGGGAGTTGGGCAAAGATTTTGGTTATCTCAAGGGATGTAAAATGGGCATTAAAATCTTCCAGTTGAGATTGTGAAATACTAAGCAGGTTAATTTTAGACAGGAATTGTAAGATCAAATCAGATGAGGGTTGGATGATCCTTTAGGTTGTATAAAGATCCATAATAATTGCTGAAAGTGTTTGCGATATCTTGAGGGACATATGGCTGAGTCTTAAAGACTGGATGATAAAGGGAATTTTGGCTTTACTAGAGTGTTCTTTTAATGCCCTCAGCAAAAGTTTTCCTGCCTTGTTGCCAGAACTATAGTAAGTCATCTTCAATCTCCAGACAAACTTTTCAAAAGAATAAAGTAATAAGGGCTGTAGGTCATGCCTACATTTAGTTAACAGGGAGGTAAGGACAGGAGAAGGACTACTTTTATTTTTGGCTTCCGTGTGTTTTATATCTGCTAGAATAGTATCTAGCTGCCACATCTTTTTAGCTTGGGATCCTAGCTGTATAAAAATCCCTTGCATGAAGACTTTGTGAGCATTCCACAAGCTAAAGGGGTTTTTTACAGAATCGCAATTGTGATGGAAAAAAATCTGTTAAATGCTGCTATAGAATAGCACAATAAGCTGGGTTCTGTATCAGAGCCTAATTAGAATACCATAGACATGTGATGTTTGCAGGGGGACCATCTTCTATTTCCAAAGTAATGGGTGAGTAATTCGACCAGGTTATTTTGTGAATCTCAGCTGCAGAGACCCAGAAGAGTAGTTCCTTGTCCACTAGAAGTAAATTAATCTTGGAGTATGTGCCATGCCTGGAAGAAAGTTATATCCTTTAAGTTGTCATGACGACATCTCCAGACATCGTATAAATCATGCTTGTCTAAGAAAGGTTGTACTGTAGGCAGATAGTGTGACAAAACTTCTGGGCTGTAGAGTCCATACTGCAGTCAGGAATCAAGTTCAACTTTCCACACAAAATTGGTAGACTTTGTTGCAGTTTGTTCACATTTTATGTATTTTCTTAAGAAAGGCGAGTTGGTGCGAATTAGGTGCATAGATACTTACTAGGGTATATATGTTACCATTCATGGAACAGATTACCATAATTTAATAAGTGGGTCTAGGACTGAATTATGTAGAAGAAAGTCCACCATGTCTCTAATAGCCACCATAACCCCCCTTTTTTTAGTGGTAATATTCGTTTTCGATAAATATGGGGAAAGTTCCGGTGAGAACATGGCGGTGGTGAGTGGGTCTCCCAGACTCATAGCACATCGCAGTGTCAGTCAAATGCTTCACGCCACTGGGAGAGCCTTTTAGCTGGATGATTTAGACTATTGGTGTTTAGGGACAGAATTTTAAGACCCATGGTACCAGTGTCTTTTCGCTGCACATGCTAAGGAGACATTAAAAAAGAGAATGTTGGGGAGTGGTGTACACAGTTGTTTCATCTAAAGGGAAGGATCAAACAGCAAAAAATGCATCAATACCAATCCAAAAATCTTCATTAAGGCAAAATGGTGCGTTGCTATATAAGAAAATATGAATTCATAACAAAACAAAGAGAACATTGAGAAAAAAATCAAAAGAAATTGTGTTAACAGGAATAAGAAAATGCTTCCAAAAGCCCTGTGCAGTAATTATCTGCAACCAGTGGTAAGGGGAAAACTTCAATTTATGACACGGTATGTCAAACCGGACACCTTAAGCACTTCAGGGTGAGGAGTTGCTGCTCAAACAACTTGAAAATGGCAGGAAACCGAGCCTTATGTTTTCGTTTGCGGGACACCACTTGCTATAAGTGATAAGATACGGGACACCACTTGCTGATGATAACATATGATTTACTGTGAAAAAAGGGGAAGGATAGATATGGCTCTGCTCTTATTAAGAGGTCATTTGCAACCCCTAAATACTTGAGGGGGGTGTATACCACGGGTGCATATAGTGCAAAAAGTGCAAAAAAGTGCAAAAAATAAGAAATGTAAATGGGGTTTGGGTTCCTGGAGGACTGGGCCGACTTCTCAGTCGGTAACCGGTACTATAGAAGGGACGGACTGCACCTAAATGAGGAGGGTGCAGATCTGCTGGGAATGAAGATGGCCAAAAAGTTAGAGGGGTTTTTAAACTAGGCGATGGGGGGGAGGGTCCAGAGACAGTGATAGCCAGTGCGGAAGATATTCCAGAGGGTAGTATTGGGGGCATTAGTGGTAGGTTAACCAAAGCACAAAAACACAAGGTGAGTATAGTATCAAGTCCAAGTTGCAATCTTGAAACACCCAATACGAGGACAATATGCGACCGGTCTAAACTATGTGGCATGTTCACCAATGCCAGGAGCCTGGCGGACAAGATGGGTGAACTAGAGATACTGTTGTACAAGGAGAATTTGGATTTTGTGGGAATTTCAGAGACCTGGTTCAACAGCTCTCATGATTGGCTGGCAAACATTCAAGGGTATACCCTATACCGCAAGGATAGAGAGGGTAAAAAAGGGGGAGGGGTATGCCTATATATCAAGAATAATGTACAAGTGAATGTGAGAGATGACATCACTGAGGGGGCTAGGGAGGAGGTGGAATCTTTATGGGTAGAGCTCCAAAGGGATGAAGCTAAGGGGAAAATAATACTGGGAGTATGCTATAGGCCCCCTAACCTGAGGGAGGAAGTGGAGACGGATCTCCTATCACAAATTGGATTAGCAGCAAGGATGGGAAGTGTTATCATAATGGGGGATTTTAATTATCCAGACATAGACTGGGCGGAGGGAACCGCGCATTCATTTAAGGCTCGCCAGTTCCTTAGTGTCTTGCAGGACAATTTTATGGGTCAGATGGTAGACGCACCAACTAGAAATAAAACATTACTAGATCTACTGATTACCAACAATACAGACCTGATAACAGATGTGGAAATACGGGGCAATTTAGGTAACAGCGATCACAGGTCAATTAGTTTCAGTATAGATCACACAAATAGGAGACATGAAGGGAACACAAAGACACTGAATTTCAAAAGAGCCAACTTCCCTAAACTACAAACCTTGCTAAAAGGCATAAATTGGGATAAAATATTAGGAACAAAGAATACGGAGGAGAGATGGGTTTGCTTTAAGAGCATATTAAATAAGGGCATTAGCCAATGTATACCATTGGGTAATAAATTTAAAAGAGCGAACAAACATCCTGGATGGCTTAACTCCAATGTAAAAATGCATATAAAAGCAAAGGAGAAGGCCTTCAAAAAATACAAGGTTGAGGGATCATCCACAGCATTCAGAATTTATAAAGAATGCAATAAGAAATGTAAGGGTGCAATTAGGATGGCTAAGATAGAACATGAAAGACACATAGCGGAGGAGAGCAAAAAAAATCCCAAGAAATTCTTTAAGTATGTAAACAGTAAAAAAGGGAGGACAGACCATATTGGCCCCATAAAGAATGAGGAAGGACATCTGGTTACATCTGGGAGATGGCAAAGGTATTGAATTTATTCTTCTCCTCAGTCTTCACGAGTGAATCGGGGGGCTTCAGTAACCAAAACTGCAGTGTTTATCCTCATGACACAACACAGGAAGCACCTACATGGTTAACAGAGGACGGAATTAAAATTAGACTTAAGAAACTTAACATTAATAAATCACCGGGACCAGATGGCTTGCATCCGAGGGTACTTAGGGAACTCAGTCAGGTGATTGCCAGACCGTTGTTCCTAATTTTTACAGACAGTCTATTGACTGGAATGGTACCAGCTGATTGGAGAAAAGCCAATGTAGCACCAATGTTTAAAAAGGGCCCAAAAAACATCCCTGGGAATTACAGACCAGTTAGCCTAACATCAATAGTATGTAAACTCTTGGAGGGGATGATAAGGGACTATATACAAGATTTTAGTAATAAGAATGATATCATTAGCAGTAATCAGCATGGATTCATGAAGAATCGTTCTTGCCAAACCAATCTATTAACCTTCTATGAGGAGGTGAGTTGCCATCTAGATAAAGGAAGGCCTGTAGACGTGGTGTATCTGGATTTTGCAAAAGCATTTGACACAGTTCCCCATAAACGTTTACTGTACAAAATATGGTGCGTTGGCATGGACCATAGGGTGATTACATGGATTGAAAACTGGCTACAAGGGCGTGTTCAGAGGGTGGTGATAAATGGGGAGTACTCAGAATGGTCAGGGGTGGGTAGTGGGGTTCCCCAGGGTTCTGTGCTGGGACTAATCCTATTTAATTTATTCATAAACGACCTGGAGGATGGGATAAACAGTTCAATCTCTGTATTTGCAGACGATACTAAGCTAAGCAGGGCAATAACTTCTCCGCAGGATGTGGAAATCTTGCAAAAAGACCTGAACAAATTAATGGGGTGGGCGACTACATGGCAAATGAGGTTCAATGTAGAAAAATGTAAAATAATGCATTTGGGTGGCAAAAATATGAATGCAATCTATACACTGGGGGGAGAACCTCTGGGGGAATTTAGGATGGAAAAGGACCTGGGGGTCCTAGTGGATGATAGGCTCAGCAATGGCATGCAATGCCAAGCTGCTGCTAATAAAGCAAACAGAATATTGGCATGCATTAAAAGGGGGATCAACTGCAGAGATAAAACGATAATTCTCCCGCTCTACAAGACTCTGGTCCGCCCGCACCTGGAGTATGCTGTCCAGTTCTGGGCACCAGTCCTCAGGAGGGACGTACTGGAAATGGAGCGAGTACAAAGAAGGGCAACAAAGCTAATAAAGGGTCTGGAGGATCTTAGTTATGAGGAAAGGTTGCGAGCACTGAACTTATTCTCTCTGGAGAAGAGACGCTTGAGAGGGGATATGATTTCAATTTACAAATACTGTACTGGTGACCCCACAATAGGGATAAAACTTTTTCGCAGAAGAGAGTTTAATAAGACTCGTGGCCACTCATTACAATTAGAAGAAAAGAGGTTTAACCTTAAACTACGTAGAGGGTTCTTTACTGTAAGAGCGGAAAGGATGTGGAATTCCCTTCCACAGGCGGTGGTCTCAGCGGGGAGCATTGATAGCTTCAAGAAACTATTAAATAATCACCTGAATGACCGCAATATACAGGGATATGTAATGTAATACTGACACATAATCACACACATAGGTTGGACTTGATGGACTTGTGTCTTTTTTCAACCTCACCTACTATGTAACTATATCCTGTAAAAGTGAAAACTCCTGCCCTGTCGGGGGGGGGGGGAACCTACGTTAAAGGACACTGCTGCAACACCTAAGTACTGATCCAAAGCAGGACAAATGAAACAAAAGTAAGGGAGGATGGTGGTTGCACTGTGATGAAGGGGGAGGGAGGGGGAAAGCGGCAATGCTGACTAAAGGCGAAGTAAGCTATAAAACGAAAATATGGAAGGATCTTACATGCTACAAAGACATGGTAAGGATAAAGTGCAGTGCAAAATGGCTGATCAGCGTAACTGATAAGTTACGAGCGGACAAAACCTGATGTATGAATGGTATATGTGAAACAGTGACTGCTTAAATAAAACAAAGCAAAATTACATATACAAATTAAGATAAAGTAGTGACACAATGCAAACATATATACTACAAAAATGTATGTGATGAGTCCAAAAAATACATGTGGGCTAGTGCCCCATCAGTGAAAAAAAGTGCCAAATCCTGGTGGACTACAAGTGACAAATCCCCAGGGAAAACAGTTCTATCATCCAGTCCAAAAACAAAACACGTGATAAAAATACAAAACGATACCAATAGTGGGGGGAGGGGGATCTTCAGTGAGGACACCTCTGTGTTTGCAAGCCACTTACCTTACAGCTGTAAGGTATACAGCCTGTGTTGCAAATGACCCGCAGGTGTAGACGTTCCGTGTATACAGGTGGTAGTAATGATGAACATGCCAAGCAAAATATATAAAATAGAAAAAGTATACAGCATGTAAAATAACTCTGCGACGACCACAGTGGAGGGGAGGATGTAAAACACACAGGGAGGGGGAGGTTGCACTCACTTTCATAAAGTGAGCGTAGGCATATATCCACGAGCGCCGAGCTCGTAAACCTCCTGGGGTGACATCAAGCTGGCATCTGTCCCCGTGCCTGGAAACTGGAGTATGTCCCCGTGCCTCTCTCCTCAGTGTTCGTCGGATAGAGTAGTGATGTACAATATAAGGGGAAAGAGACGCACATAGCGTGATCCCATATAATAATATATTTATTAGGTAAAACAAGTCCAATCAACTTACATTTAAAAGCGTTCTGCAGTATGTAGTAACCACGAGCGCCGAGCTCGTCTCCTGCTGACTGTCTGTGGCAGCGTCCCGTGCTCCAATGCCAACGCGTATCGTCACGTCACCTTCCCCTGAAGAAGTCACGTGACGATACGCGTTAGGATTGGAGCACGGGACGCTGCCACAGACAGTCAGCAGGAGACGAGCTCGGCGCTCGTGGTTACTACATACTGCAGAACGCTTTTAAATGTAAGCTGATTGGACTTGTTTTACCTAATAAATATATTTTTATATGGGATCACGCTATGTGCGTCTCTTTCCCCTTACATTATACATCACTACTCTATCCAACGAACACTGAGGAGAGAGGCACAGGGACATACTCCAGTTTCCAGGCACAGGGACAGATGCCAGATTGATGTCACCCCAAGAGGTTTACGAGCTCGGCGCTTGTGGATATATGCCTACGCTCACTTTATGAAAGTGAGTGCAACCTCCCCCTCCCTGTGTGTTTTACATCCTCCCCACCACTGTGGTCGTCGCAGAGTTATTTTACATGCTGTATACTTTTTCTATTTTATATATTTTGCTTGGCATGTTCATCATTACTACCACCTGTATACATGGAACGTCTACACCTGCGGGTCATTTGCAACACAGGCTGTATACCTTACAGCTGTAAGGTAAGTGGCTTGCAAACACAGAGGTGTCCTCACTGAAGATCCCCCCCCCCCCACTATTGGTATCGTTTTGTATTTTTATCACGTGTTTTGTTTTTGGACTGGATGATAGAACTGTTTTCCCTGGGGATTTGTCACTTGTAGTCCACCAGGATTTGGCACTTTTTTTCACTGATGGGGCACTAGCCCACATGTATTTTTTGGACTCATCACATACATTTTTGTAGTATATATGTTTACATTGTGTCACTACTTTATCTTAATTTGTATATGTAATTTTGCTTTGTTTTATTTAAGCAGTCACTGTTTCACATATACCTTTCATACATCAGGTTTTGTCCGCTCGTAACTTATCAGTTACGCTGATCAGCCATTTTGCACTGCACTTTATCCTTACCATGTCTTTTTAGCATGTAAGATCCTTCCATATTTTCGTTTTATAGCTTACTTCGCCTTTAGTCATTATTGCCGCTTTCCCCCTCCCTCCCCCCTTCATCACAGCGCAACCACCATCCTCCCTTACTAAATGATATCCTACTGTGTAAACTTCCTGATCGGTTATTTATAATGCATACTGTTAGAAGCTATGTGCATTCAAACAAAAATAAAATGAGAAATAAAAATGAAAAAACAAATAGAAAAGCGCTAACTTTTCCTGTGTGAAATCCACAAACCTGTGCAAAATCTGCAATTCAAAGTAACATTTTTGTGCCAAAAAAATACAACATATATGACTGGTATATAGTATTGCTGTGAAACTGGGCTCAGAAACATGCATATACCATTTTTAAACCTTGGTGTATAAAAAAAGTCCAATAATAAAGTGACAATGTGCTCCTTCAAATTGTTCTGTGCTTCTTAGAAAACCGTGCCACAAAAGAAACGCACTCATCGCTATTATTCACCCCACAAGGAGGTATTTCACTTTCACAGTATGAGCCATTGTGCTGCCTGTGGAGTAGGAAAACTTCCTGTCCTATATCCTCCAAGTGCCTCCTCGTCTGTGATGTAAGTGGTCTCCTTCCTGTTAACCTCTTAAATGCCCACATTTAGAGAGGAAAAAACCCCATAGTGTATGGGGCACGATTTTCTAAGAAGCACAGAACAATTTGAAGGAGCACATTGTCACTTTATTATTGGACTTTTTTTATACACCAGGGTTTAAGGACGGTATATGCATGTTTCTGAGCCCAGTTTCACAGCAATACTATATACCAGTCACATATTTTTTTGGCACATAAATGTTATTTTGAATTGTAGATTTTGCACAGGATTGTGGATTTCACACAGGAAAAGTTAGCGCTTTTCTATTTGTTTTTTCATTTTTAGTTCTCATTTTATTTTAGTTTGAATGCACATAGCTTCTAACAGTATGCATTATAAATAAGCAATCAGGAAGTTTACACAGTAGGATATCCTTTACATTTCTTATTTTTTGCACTTTTTTTCACTTTTTGCACTATATGCACCCGTGGTATACACACCCCTCAAGTATTTAGAGGTTGCAAATTACCTCTTAATAAGAGCAGCGCCATAGCTATCCTTCCCCTTTTTTCACATTTTTCTAGATTTACCTTAGGGTAAATTTATTGATAGAGGCTGCAGCTCTTCACATATTTTACATTTTATTTTCATTTGTACCATAAGCGCGGGAGTCAACATACGATTTACTGTCTTTTGTGACTGAGAGCTTAGAGGGGTAATTCCAAAGGTACAAAATACTATGATTTTGCAATGCCTTTGTTATGGTATTTAGTTGTTTCTGCATCTTTAACCTGTATTGCGATAAATCAGTAAAAGCATATGAAGTCGGGAGTTTACACAGATATCTAGCTTTATCCATCAGTATCTCCTTCACATGAAAAAAGTGAACATTCATCAATGCATCCCACGGTAGATTTTCAGGAATGTGAGACAATTTAGGACTGCGATTGATGCGATCAATAATCACCTCCATTTTGTCCAGGTCAGGCAGTAGAGCTTTTATTAAATCACATGCATAGCCTCTCAGCTCTAACTGTTGTGCAAATTTGGGGATCCCCCTCATTTTACCATTATTACGGCTTGACTGATCTTTCAAGTCTGCCATTTTGGCCCTCAGCCACGCTCTATCCTCCCCCCTTTATCATGTGCATCCACAAGATCATTTATGGTGGTCGCAAATTCCTCCATTTTATGTTCAACGTGACCCACTCTGTCTCCTAAGGAATTCACTTTTGTGAAAAAATGCTGGATGAGTGACATAGGGGTCGATTCACTTAGAGTTAAATAATAGCAAATAAAATGCAGTAAAATACTGCATGTGGTAAATCAGTTGTGAAAGTTCAATTCACTAAGAATTTAGCACTAAATAAGGACAGCGGTATTCTTTTGATTGTGCAGTAACTACCGCATTTTCTCATGTGGTAATTTATCGCACATGTCAGTGGTTAAGGGTCATTTAAGGTAATTTCCTGTGGGCCAAAGCTGGGCGTTGCATTAATTCAGCCACGATGTCGAGTCTAAGCAAGAGACACAAGGAGAAGCCAAATATGGTGGACTCAGTGGAGCGCAGTCAGTATCTACGTTCCCATTGTATCCAACAGCATTTGTTTGAGAAATATCTACTCAATCCAAACCTGACAGTTATCTGATTTATATGACCAACTACTATTGTAATATTGTCCCATATAACGTTATGTCTCATTAATACAAAAAATCATATTTTAAAGCGGAGTTCCACCCTGAATTTTTTTTTCAGAATCAGACTCCTCTAAACCTATAAAGAAACATTTGGAGGAAAATTTTTTTTTATACTTACCAGAATTGCCCTGTTGCTATATAGTCCTCCTAATCTGCCACTTCCTGGTCTGCCGAAGCTCCTCGTCACTTCCTCCCTCGCCTGTGCTCCTGGGAAATGATGATGAGTCTATGGGCAGTACTGTGCCATAACAACAGGGCGGCACCTTTCTCCGTCGCCGCCCGTTGTTATGGCAACTTTAGAAACAATCGGCACTACGGCCGGTGAATTGCACATGCGTGAGATCGAGAGGTGCATGCTGGTCTTTTAACACCTTAATTTCTGCCTCTACCGTCTCGCTTCTTTGTGATTCAGTATAGATAGCATGAAGGAAGTACCAACCCACTGTAGACACTGTCCTCTTCTCTTTTTTACTTAAATCCAACTCCTTAAGGCTAAAATCTACAAAATTATCTGAGACTTTATCACCCCAAGTCTTATTCTAGGGAGAAGCATACTTTACAAATTCTTTAGCAAGAGGCTCACACTCATTGTCTCTGGCCCAGATAGGTAAACTGCACGCTTCCTTCTGGCCACCAGAACCCTCTGTAGCCTTGCTTTTCCTAAACAGCTTATGCAGCATTTTTACCTAGCACAAGCTACACAACACACCACAGAAAAACATGTCTGCTTCAGTTGAACTTTAGCACAATCCTGGCATGACCCCCCAATGTTTTGCTTGCATCTATCTTGCAAGGTTACTTTGTGGTATAAGCAAGGAAGCTGAGACCTCTGCAGTTTATAAATGTGCTTTTACTATACAAAAATGCTGTACATACAAAACTATTACAATATTAGGAATACAATACAAGACTGACAGATATCTATAGCAAGATGCCTAACAAATAAGCAGAAACTATCGTCTATACACAGTAAACGTATGCTTAAAAGTTACCTAACTCCGGTTACTGTGTGTTCATGATCTCAGTTGTTTCTGGAGATCAGGCACCTTCTTCTTGGCTGGAACAGATTCGAGTGTCCTTGGTTCTAATTCATGATGAGTGTTTAAGGCATCATAAGTCCTTTTATATGTCAGCTTGTTCACAATAGTTACAAACTCGATTACCTCAACAACAAACTAACCTACATCTCGGTAGCTTCAGTTTGAAAGGCACTCTCTTACCTGATTACTGTAGCTATATAGACAATAGAAAAGGATAAGGTTTGCTCGAGCCTGCAGCACACCACTCAGCGCCAAATGGATAGATCAATGTCGAAAAAGAGGCAAAACTAAAGACTGGGAGAGATGAAAAACACTCAGTATCTAAACTGAGTGCTCCAAAAGAAAGCAGCCGTTTTAAAAATCATAAGACTGTAAAATGATAATGTTAATAATAGTATACATAAACTATAGGAGTAAACATACACTACAAAACAGCGCTAATGTTGAGCAAAAATGTGTAGGAAATCATGCGGCCAACTACGCATAAAAGAAATCAAATAGAAAGGTAGAGAGTCCGTGAAGTGGTCAGAGGAATGTCCATAAGTGACAGTACAGCCGTATCCCAGTGTGTGCCTTCCACCGGTCAGTAGAATTTCACCCTGTGTTGACACTCTCCCCCTAGGGGGTCAGACTCACCAGATCTGCAAAATAAATAAGCCTCCAAGAGCAAAAAGATCTCCTCAACACCTCTCTCTCAATACCACTCCGGGGGGTTCAGGGGGGGTCACAACTCCAAACAGATGAATACCAAAAAGAAAAAAAGTGTGCACATAGCGTAATTCTGTTTATTGAAGTCAATCCCACAATCTTCAAAAAAACCCCTCAATCAATATACGTACAAAGTGTAAACAGTCAATCAAGCAAAATAAAAGGGTTGCGTGTCACCATTCCAAAGATCAGCCGGCTCGGTATCCAGGGGAACGGATCGCTTCCTGGTTGTAGATCGGGCTGTGGTGGAACGCAAACCTCACTTCCGGCGTCGTGTAAACCACGCCCACGTGGCTTACACGACGCCGGAAGTGAGGTTTGCGTTCCACCACAGCCCGATCTACAACCAGGAAGCGATCCGTTCCCCTGGATACCGAGCCGGCTGATCTTTGGAATGGTGACACGCAACCCTTTTATTTTGCTTGATTGACTGTTTACACTTTGTACGTATATTGATTGAGGGTTTTTTTGAAGATTGACTTCAATAAACAGAATTACGCTATGTGCACACTTTTTTTCTTTTTGGTATTCATCTGTTTGGAGTTGTGACCCCCCCTGAACCCCCCGGAGTGGTATTGAGAGAGAGGTGTTGAGGAGATCTTTTTGCTCTTGGAGGCTTATTTATTTTGCAGATCTGGTGAGTCTGACCCCCTAGGGGGAGAGTGTCAACACAGGGTGAAATTCTACTGACCGGTGGAAGGCGCACACTGGGATACGGCTGTACTGTCACTTATGGACATTCCTCTGACCACTTCACGGACTCTCTACCTTTCTATTTGATTTCTTTTATGCGTAGTTGGCCGCATGATTTCCTACACATTTTTGCTCAACATTAGCGCTGTTTTGTAGTGTATGTTTACTCCTATAGTTTATGTATACTATTATTAACATTATATAGACAATAGACTTTTCCCAAACTGCAAACAAAATACAACAATGGTATCTATGTTCCCATTCTATCCAACAGCATTTGTTTGAGAAATATCTACTCAAGCCAAACCTGACAGAAATCTGATTTCTATGACCAACTACTATAGTAATATTGTCCCAGGTAATGTTATGTCTGATTAATAAAAAAAAAAAACATTTTAACAAACGCAACACACACAGGTATAAGCTAGCAGAGGTGAGACATGCATTGGAAAAAGGGGGCACATTACTGAGCAGTCACAGGTAAGAGCCATGAAATAATCTTACAGGTATGTAAACAAACATGCATGCAAGAAAACATATATGAGGATTTTCCACTATTTCCCGAATAGCCAGCCATGAGAGAATGGGCCCTTTTTAAACTTCTCAAACAGCTGCGACTGTCAGAGAATATGAGTTTCATGGACTAACCCCAGGAATCCAATCATCACATTCCTGATGAGCATCTGGCAGTCACACACCACCTGTATGTTCATAGAGTGGTAGCCTATTCGGTTCAGGTAAATATGTACCTTCTTGCTCAGGGGAAGAGGGTGACATGGGTGCAATCTATTGCACCCATTACATTGGGGATTTCAGCCATTCCATAGAAGCTCCTTTTTATATGATCCCACTTCTGGCGAGATGCAGGCATGTTGTCAGGAAGGGCACACCAATAATCAAGATGGCGGCCACATAAGTTCCCCTGTACTGCATGTCCCACTGAAAAGGGCTTGCGCGGGCACACTTGTGTGCACCGATGCACACGTGCATGCGCATGTGCACTAATACAGAACAGAATGCCAACAAGTGTGCACGTGCGCGCACCCTGTGACAGTTCTTGGCGCCAAACAGACTCATTCCCCAGGATCAGTGCTGTCTGGTCTACAGCATTCCCTGTGATTTCTGATATCCGTTTGCCTTTACCTGTTCCAGTTGACCTACCCGGCTTGTCCCCGACTATTCTTGCTATCTGCCTGCACCCAACCTTGGGCCTGCACTCCTACACTCCTGCCTGCTCCTTCTGCTACCTTGCTGCTGGCCTGTTGCCGAACCTGCCTGCACCTGACTCTGCTCCTGAATCCACGTCTGTTCTGGACTTGTTTACCAGTGTCTCCAGCCAGCCTGCCTGCACCTGCCTGAGCTCCAGTCTCCAGCCTGACTGTTGCTCCTGGTCCCATCCCAGCTCTACCATCAGTTCTGGTCCAGCTCCACTGCTAGCAACTCTGCAAGGCACTCATGTAACTCTACACTCCCGTGCTGCCTGTTAACTCTACCAGGGGCCTTGAGTCAGAGGTGTAAGAGAGGCCTCCCTCTGCATATCAGACTCTACCACCAGGTACGTGACAGTACCAGATGACCATGTCTGAGTCTGCGCAGGGAGTCTCTCCCATGGGTGAACTTTGCCTACACCTGGCGGGCCTTACCCAGGCTTTCAAGAACTTACAAGAGGGTTACACCTGACTGGAGGAACATGTCCAGGCTCTATCCTCACCTACTACTGCCCTGTAAGGATCTGTCCATGAATCCACTTCCTCCACTGGAGCCTCCGCTACCCCTGCAGTTGTGATGCTACCTCCAGAGCCCAGGGTTCCTACGCCTGAAAGATTTGCTGGTGAATGCAGTAAATTTTGGGCATTCCGCAATTCTTGTGAGCTCTACTTTCCCCTGCAACCACGCACCTTCTTCCTGGAAGTCTGACCGAAAAATTGAGAACCTGCTCTCAATCTTTTGCTGGCAGGAATTCCACCAGCAAAAGTCTGATGGAGCATACACACAGTCGCATTTTGCGACCAAAAGCTCTCATCGGTCTTTTGCTGGCCGAAATTCCGATCGTGTGTACGCGGCATTATAGTCTATAACAGTTTATTTCAATTCACGTCATAGTGGTAGTAACAGGTTAAGAGAGAGAGAGAGAAAGCTTTCATTAAATAGGATGATGTATAAATATTATGACAGCAATATTATGCTATATGTGCAATACAATGTAACTATTCATTAATGTTTAAATGCTATTATTAAATGCATCTACTTGTAAACAATAATTTTTATACTTTGTACATCTTGGAATTAGTTTATTTGTGGTATTGGGATAGATTAGTATGAAAAGCACTTCATGTCATGATGACCACTTTTGGCATATGGTATATTAGGAGAGATTTCCTTGCAGGGATGGCTGAGTGAGGAGATATATATATTTTTTGACTGGTCCTTGACTCTGGTGGTGCTTTTTGGCCTGGCTTGCTTTGTGGCTGTGGCGCCATCATGTGTGTGCATCTTGTGTTTATAGTGCATGGCGCTGGTGGGTTCGCTGGTGTGCTTGTGGGCATCCCTACCGGCATGGCCAGGGCCACCTGCGTGGTCTCCGGGTGCTGTTCCTTTTCTTTCGGGCCGGACTGTGCGCCGCTCGTATGTTTTGCAGCTCTTGTTTCTGGAGTCGGCATTCCTGTCATGACAGCACGGCGCCGTTGGCGTGGTGACGGCGCTTATGCATTGTGATCTTGTTCACGCAGATGCTGCCTGGTGACGGCATCAATGATGGACCAAACTTTGTGTGCTTTTGGCGCAAATTTCTTGGCGGGAACTTTTTGTCGTGAAATATAGCTATAAATTGACCTCTCTTTTTACAACAAAACAAAGAGCATTTTGCTCTCTCCCAGGGGATTATCGTTATAATGTTATATCAGTAAGTTTTTTGACTCTATACCCACACTCTACCACCTCTTTTGTTTTTGCAGTGATCACAGGGGTTTCCTAACATATGTAATATCTGTATAATTTTCTTCCCTTGTAGACTTTTTGGAATGACAACAATTTGGCTTGGATCGCTATTGAATATTCTATTTGGGTATAGCTGAGCCTCTTTATTGGTCACCCTGGACTGAGGGACTCTTTCCTCTCATAGTTAAGCAACCCTTGTATGGCTGTTTGTTGTTCTCCATTCAATATCTTATCCCTGTCTGAGGTGAATACATTAAGATACCCGTTGTTATGAGCCAACAGGTATATATATGAATTATTTCTATAGATACCATTTGGTGTGAGAAATTTATTAGTTATATATAAGCTAAGTTATGGTTTTATATTGGTTTTCAGTCGGCTCTTATGGATCCTTGTGTCGTGATTTGCTCTTGCTGTGAGCCACCCCTTCCTTTATTGGAAATTTCCCCTTTTTGACCACTTGTTGAACAAGGTTGACTCTCTTGCAAGGTATTCTTTTTTAGTCCTGATGCGTATACATATGCCATTATCTCTCATCTGTACAAAACAGTGTCTTTTCTTTTTATAAATATATGTTACGGTTATTACAATTATGTGTCTTTACTTTAGATAGTGAGACCGTTTCCTTTTCTTGCAATAAATGAATCCCGAATGTGTCCTGAAGAAGATTAACAGTGAAACGCGTTGACATAGTAGGGCTCACATCATATATTATGTATTTGTTTATATATGATTTTTAACATTTTTTCATTGTCCCCTTTCGTACCATATGTATATTTACATCTATGTTTCAATAAATATTAATACTTTTTCATATCCTTATTGTTTACTGTGCCTTTAAAATCCGACCTTAGGTTACCTTTTGGAACCCTTCTTTTTTGCGATGTCATAATAATCTCTGTCTGTATTGTGGGGAACCAGGACACTATGTGAGGTCATGTCCGGCCAAGATCTGTAAGTGCCTAACCATTTCTTCTGTCTGCATAACTCTACCAGCTTTTCACATCTAGAGAGTGACATTTTTGCCTGTTCTTCTAGCTCAAGCTCTGTCAGATTGGATGGAGAGCATCTGTGATCAGCAATTTTCAAGTCTTGCCACAGATTCTCAATTGGATTTAGGTCTGGACTTTGACTGGGCTATTCTAACACATAAATATGCTTTGATCTAAACCATTCCATTGTAGCTCTGGCTGTATGTTTAGAGTCGTTGACATGCTGTAAGGTGAACCTCTGCCCCGTCTCAAGTCTTTTGCAGACTCTAAAGCCGCATACACACGATCAGACTTTCCGACGGGAAATGTTCAATGACAGGCTGTTGGCGGTAAATCCGACCGTGTGTATGCTCCATCGGACAACTGTTGTCGGACTTTCCACCAACAAATGTTGGCTAGCAGGTTTTAAAATTTTCTACGGACAAATGTGTGTTGTCAGATTTTCCGAGCGTGTGTACACAAGTCAGTCGGACAAAAGTCCAAAGTACAAACACGCATGCTCGGAAGCAGAAACGGACGGTCGACTAGCGTTTGTAATGGAGAATTAACATTCGTGATGTGGCAAATTATGAAATCTCCAAATGCAGCGCACAATTCTCTTCTTCTTTAATGGGATAATAATCAAGCTGCTTTGCTGGTGATACTGATGGAGTTATTGCAATTTTTCTAGTGATATCAAGAATAATATTTATGCTTTTTTTTTTTTTTTTGGGCAAGTTACCACAACACCATTATCCCGTAGTTTTTAAGATCAAAGATACAACTATGTTGGTGTTCCTTGTCAATTTTATATTGTATTTTTCAAAATGTAACTGCCTACTCCCAAACTGTCATTTGAAGTAAAACACATAGCCAAGTATTATTCTACACAATTTTTTTTATTGTGCATTAAAAAAAGAAAACAAATAAAATTAGACATGCTATCTGCCAATAGAACTTAACCAAAAAGTGCAATTCTATGCATCCAAAAATATACAAAATATACCAAATCAAATCATTATTCAACCAAAAAAATAATGTCAAAGCAATAACTCCAAGGCCAATAATAAATAACACATTATCGCCTCCGATTCCGCAAAATGGCTGGTTGACGAACGGCCGTTCAGAAATTAACTGAAAAGCGCAAAATGAAAAGTGCGAAATGAAAAGTGCGAAATGAAAAGTGCAAAATGAAAAGCGCAAATCAACACTCATCAAACTTCTACGAACACAAAATTAGCAGAAGGAGCCCAAAGGGTAGTGCTATTCGCTAAAGAGCTGAAAAACAACGTAGTACGTCTAGTACGTCACTACATACACGTGTGTGTATGCAAGACAAGTTTCATCCAACTCCCTTTGGACAAAATTCCACGGTTTTGTTGGCCAACAATCCAACTCTGACCAGCTTCCCTGTCCCATGTTTCACGGTGGGGATGGTGTGTTCAGGGTGATATGTAGTGTTAGTTTTCCGCCACACATAACGTTTAGCTTTTAGGCCAAAAAAGTTCAATTTTGGTCTTATCTGACCAGAGCACCTTCTTCCTCAAGCTTGCTGTGTCCCCACATGGCTTCTTGCAAACTGCAAACAGGACTTTTTATGGCTTTCTTTCAACAATGGCTTTCTTCTTGCCACTCTTCCATAAAGACCAGATTTGTGGAGTGCACGACTAATAGTTGTCCTATGGACAGATTCCCCCACCTGAGCTGTGGATCTCTGCAACTCCTCCAGCGTTACCATGGGCCTCTTGGCTGCTTCTCTGATTAATGCTCTCCTTGTCTGGCCAGTTTAGGTGGACGGCCATGTCTTGGCAGGTTTGCAGTTGTGCCATATGCTTTCCATTTTCGGATGATGGATTGAACAGGGGGGGGGCCCTGATGGTGACATCTGCTGTAAAGGGGGACTCTGATGGTGACATCTGCTGTAAAAGGGAGCTCCAATGTGACATCTACTGTAAAGGGGGACTCTAATGGTGACATCTGATGTAAAGGGAGGCTCTGATGGGGTTATCTGCTGTAAAGGCGGACTCTGATGGGGACATCTGCTGTAAAGGGGGGCTCTGATGGTGACATCTGTTGTAAAGGGGGACTCTGATGGGGACATCTGCTGTAAAAGGGGACTCTTAAGGGGTCGTCTGCTGTAAAGAGAGACTCTGATGGTGAAATCTGCTGTAAAGGAGGACTCTGATGGTGACATTTGCTGTAAAGGGGGACTCTGATGGTGACATCTGCTGTAAAGGGGGGCTCTGATGGTGACACATGATATAAAGGGGGACTCTAATGGTGACATCTGATGTAAAAGGGGCTCTGATTGTGACATCTACTGTAAAGGGGACTCTGATGGTGATATTTGCTGTAAAGGGGGACTCTGATGGGAACATCTGCTGTAAAAGGAGACTCTGGTGGGGACATCTGCAGTAAAGGGGGACTCTGATGGAGACATCTGCTGTAAAGGGGGACTCTGATGGGAACATATGCTGTAAAGAGAGACTCTGATGGCGATATCTGCTGTAAAGGGGGACTCTGATGGGGACATCTGCTGTAAAGGGGGACTCCAATGGGGACATCTGCTGTAAAGGGGGACTCTGATGGTGACACCTGATGTATAGGGGGTCTATGATGGGGACATTTGCTGTAAAGGGGGACTCTGATGGGGACATCTACTGTAAAGGGGGACTCTGATGGTGACACCTGAGGTATAGGAGGATGCTGATGGGAACACCTGTTGTAAAGGAGAACCCTGATTGGGACACCTGATGTAAACAGAGGCACCTGCTGTAAAGAGGGACTCAGATTGGGACACCTGATGTAAAGGGGGACACTGATGAGGAAATCTGTTATATAGGGGGAAGCTGATAAGGACACCTGTTGTAAAGGGGGACTCTGATTGGGACACCTGCTGTTAATGGGGGGGCACCTGCTGTAAAGGGGACTCTGATTGGGACATGTGATGTAAAAGAGGGCTCTAATGAGGACACCTTATGTTACATGGTTTTATTTTATTTTACTTGAAATGTGGTAACTATTTGGTAAGACATCCTAAGCGACAGTTAACACAAGCAGCACATTGTTGGTTCTGGAATTGATTTTTTCTTTTATAATTATCTTAGGCCACATTCAGCAACAGCACCCCAATTTGAGTCATTTCAGTTTGAAAAAAAAGGCTTTTATGGGGTAATTGTAGCAATGACACATGCTGTTTCATCAAACAAGACCAGCACATAGAAATTGGCCAGAAGTTTGCTGAGACTGTTCCTGTTCTTACTGATGGAAAACTGTCCTGCATCTGGACCTTTTTTTAATCAAACTGCCATTACGAATTAAGAGACCACAGATGATACAGCAATGTAAAATTAAACAGCAGAAGGACATTTTTTTTAACCACTTCAGCCCCGGAAGGATTTACCCCCTTCCTGACCAGAGCACTTTTTACAATTTGGCACTGCGTCGCTTTAACTGCTAATTGCGCGGTCATGCAATGCTGTACCCAAACGAAATTTGCGTCCTTTTCTTCCCACAAATAGAGCTTTCTTTTGATGGTATTTGATCACCTCTGCCGTTTTTATTTTTTGCGCTATACACGGAAAAAGACCGAAAATTTTGAAAAAAATTGATATTTTCTACTTTTTGTTCTAAAAAAAATCCAATAAACTCAATTTTAGTCATACATTTAGGCCAAAATGTATTCGGCCACATGTCTTTGGTAAAAAAAATGTCAATAAGTGTATATTTATTGGTTTGCGCAAAAGTTATAGCGCCTACAAACTAGGGTACATTTTCTGGAATTTACACAGCCTTTAATTTATGACTGCCTATGTCGTTTCTTGAGGTGCTAAAATGGCAGGGCAGTACAAAACCCCCACAAATGACCCCATTTTGGAAAGTAGACACACCAAGGAAATTGCTGAGAGGCATGTTGAGCCCATTGAATATTAATTTTTTTTGTCCCAAGTGATTGAATAATGACAAAAAAAAAAAAAAAATTACAAAAAGTTGTCACTAAATCATATATTGCTCACACAGGCCATGGGCATATGTGGAATTGCACCTCAAAATACATTTAGCTGCTTCTCCTGAGTATGGGGATACCACATGTGTGGGACTTTTTGGGAGCCTAGCCGCGTACGGGGCCCCGAAAACCAATCACTGCCTTCAGGATTTCTAAGGGCGTACATTTTTGATTTTACTCCTCACTACCTATCACAGTTTTGAATGCCATAAAATGCCCAGATGGCATAAACCCCCCCCCAAATGACCCCATTTTGGAAAGTAGACACCCCAAGCTATTTGCTTTGAGGCATGTTGAGTCCATGGAATGTTTTATATTTTGACACAAGTTGCGGGAAAGTGACAAATGTTTTTTTTTTTTTTGCACAAAGTTGTCACTAAATGATATATTGCTCACACAGGCCATGGGCATATGTGGAATTGCACCCCAAAATACATTTAGCTGCTTCTCCTGAGTATGGGGATACCACATGTGTGGGACTTTTTAGGAGCCTAGCCGCGTACGGGGCCCCGAAAACCAATCACCGCCTTCAGGATTTCTAAGGGCGTGAATTTTTGATTTCACTCTTCACTGCCTATCACAGTTTCGGAGGCCATGGAATGCCCAGGTGGCACAAACCCCCCCCAAATGACCCCATTTTGGAAAGTAGACACCCCAAGCTATTTGCTGAGAGGCATGGTGAGTATTTTGCAGCTCTCATTTGTTTTTGAAAATAAAGAAAGACAAGAAAAAAAAATTTTTTTTCTTTTTTCAATTTTCAAAACTTTGTGACAAAAAGTGAGGTCTGCAAAATACTCACCATACCTCTCAGAAAATAGCTTGGGATGTCTACTTTCCAAAATGGGGTCATTTGGGGGGGGGGGGGTTTGCCACCTGGGCATTCCATGGCCTCCGAAACTGTGATAGGCAGTGAAGAGTGAAATCAAAAATTTACGCCCTTAGAAAGCCTGAAGGCGGTGCTTGGTTTTCGGGGTCCCGTGCGCGGCTAGGCTCCCAAAAAGTCCCACACATGTGGTATCCCCGTACTCAGGAGAAGCAACAGAATGTATTTTGGGGTGTAATTTTACATATTCCCATGGCATGTTTGAGCAATATATCATTTAGTGACAACTTTGTGCAAAAAAAAAAAAAAAAATTGTCTCTTTCCCGAATATTTATCACAATATAAAATATTCCATGGACTCGACATGCCTCTCAGCAAATAGCTTGGGGTGTCTACTTTCCAAAATGGGGTCATTTGGGGGGTTTTGAACTGTCCTGGCATTTTATGCACAACATTTAGAAGCTTATGTCACACATAACCCACTCTTCTAACCACTTGAATACAAAGCCCTTTCTGACACTTTTTGATTACATGAAAAAATTATTTTTTTTTGCAAGAAAATTACTTTGAACCCCCACACATTATATATTTTTTTTAAAGCAAATGCCCTACAGATTAAAATGGTGAGTGTTTCATTTTTTTTTTTCACACAGTATTTGCGCAGCGATTTTTCAAACGCATTTTTTGGGGAAAAAATACACTTTTTTAAATTTTAATGCACTAAAACACACTATATTGCCCAAATGTTTGATGAAATAAAAAAGATGATCTTAGGCCGAGTACATGGATACCAAACATGACATGCTTTAAAATTGCGCACAAACGTGCAGTGGCGACAAACTAAATACATTTTTAAAAGCCTTTAAAAGCCTTTACAGGTTACCACTTTAGATTTACAGAGGAGGTCTACTGCTAAAATTACTGCCCTCGATCTGACCTTCGCGGTGATACCTCACATGCATGGTGCAATTGCTGTTTACATTTGACGCCAGACCGAGGCTTGAGTTCGCCTTAGTGCGAGAGCAGGGGGGACAGGGGTGCTTTTTATTTTTTTATTTATTTTTTTTTCTTTATTATTTTTTTGCTTTTTTATCTTATTTTTAAACTGTTCCTTTCATATTTTTTTTTTTTTTAAATCATTTTTATTGTTATCTCAGGGAATGTAAATATCCCCTATCATAGCAATAGGTGGTGACAGGTACTCTTTTTTGAAAAAATTGGGGTCTATTAGACCCTAGATTTCTCCTCTGCCCTCAAAGCATCTGACCACACCAAGATCGGTGTGATAAAATGCTTTCCCAATTTCCCAATGGCGCTGTTTACATCCGGCAAAATCTAAGTCATAAAATGCTCGTAGCTTCCGGTTTCTTAGGCCATAGAGATGTTTGGAGCCACTCTGGTCTCTGATCAGCTCTATGGTCAGCTGGCTGAATCATTGGCTGCATTCTCAGGTTCCCTGTTGAGACAGGAGAGCCAGAGAAAAACACAGAAGACGGTGGGGGGGGCATTCCCTCCCACTGCTTGTAAAAGCAGTCTAGAGGCTAATTAGCCACTAGGATTGCTTTTACATGAAAGCCGACCGCTGGCTGAAAAGAATGATACCAAGATGATACCTAAACCTGCAGGCATCATTCTGGTATAACCACTCAAAGTCGTGAATGGCGTACCTGAAGACAAAAAAAATGGTTAACAATAAAGCACAGTAAACGGTAAAGTATAAAAAATTGCAGACCTGAAAAACAAACATGATAAAACATAATAACAATAAAACATTGCAGAATAGAATACAGTAAAAAAGAGCAGAACAATAGAGAGAGAATAGAGAGAGAGAGAACAATAAAACGACAACTATTTTTTTTTATTTTATATTTTTGTATGTGTTTTTTTTTTTGTTTTTTTTTTTTACACTTTTTTTTGTAACTAACTTTTATAACTGTAACCGGTTCCAGGTTCGGGTCTCTCAAAATGTGATGGCATCTTGGGAGACCCTGTGAAAGTGTGCCTAGTCTGTGCAATGCTGTACCCTACGCTAATACGCAACTAGTGAATGGTAGCGTTCAAAACATTCACCAATGCAAAGACCAGGATTGTTAGGACAGGAGGGACAATAATAGCGGGTGTCACGCCTATATCCGCGCTTGCTGCAGACACAACATGTTTTTTGGGGGGGTTCGTTGGGTAGGGGTACTCGGGAGGACATAAAGAAAATGCCTCTCATGTAGCCGACTGCATTTGGTTGGGGATGTGAATGGGGGAAGTACGGGCGCTGCAGAAGTGGTGGGTTCCCAATTAGGATTGGCGAATGCAGCAGGAAGGGCACTATGGGCACGACGGGCCTGTGTTTGTCTTTTTGGTGGCAGCGGGACACTACTTGTGCTTGCCACCTCACCAGCTTGAACTGCATTTATGGGACTCGCCACGTCACCAAGTGTTACTGCAGTGCTGGTTTGACTATGACCAGGGTGTACTAGGCCGCTGGTGCTTGTCAGTTCACCAAAACGCTACCAAAAAAACTGTTAGCGTTCGCAGGGATCAGGCCTGACTTAGTGACACTGGTGACAGGGGGTGATCAAGGGGTTAAAACTTTATTAGGGGGGGTTAGGAGGGTACCCTAGACCTAAAGGGGGCTAACACTCACTGTCCTACCACAGTAACTGTCACTAACTGACACCCTGCAGTAATCAGAAAAAAAAAAAAAATACTGCTTGGTGTCAGTGTTACAGGGAGGGGGGAGGGGTGATTGGGGGGGGATCGGGGGGCGATTGGGGGGGGATCGGGGGTGTTTTGTGTGCCTGGCATGTTCTACTGTGTGTGTGTGTGTTGGTGCACTTACATGCCTTCTCTCCTCGGCGCTAGAACGGAAACTGCCGAGCCGAGGAGAGATGACATCACATCCTCTGCCTGTGTGTACTATACACAGGCAGGGGATGTTCCTCATTGGCTGGGAGCGATCGCGAGGGGGGGGCCATGATCGGATGGTCTCCCCCTCGTCTCTCATCGCTCCTAGACAAATGCCGACCGCCGCTGGCACCGGGGGGGGGTCCGATCGGACCCCCCGCCCACGGGAAGGCAATCACGTATGGGTACGTGATTTTGCCTGCCCGTGCCATTCTGCTCACGTATATAGACGTGAGGCGGTCGGCAAGTGGTTAAGGAAGAACTGCTTGAAATAGAGACAAAGGGGGTTATTAACTAAAGGTAAATCCACTTTGCACTACAAGTGCACTGAAAGTGCACCTGGAAGTGCACTTGGAAGTGCAGTCGCTGTAGATCACTGTAGATCTGAGGGGAAGCTCTGAAATGAGGCGAAGCTCTGCTGATTTTATCATCCAATCATGTACAAGCAAAAATTCTGTTTTTTTATTTTCCTTGCATGTCCCCCTCAGATGTACAATGACTGCACTTCCAAGTGCACTTGCAGTGCAGTTCTAAGAGCACTTGCAGTGCACTTGTAGTGCAAAGTGGATTTACCTTTAGTAAATAACCCCCAAAGAGTACATGCCGGTTTTTCACTACAAGAATTAGGATACTGCAGAGGAGACAGCGGTGTAAAAACTGGCAAGTGCCGGGATAGATTTAATCAGGGATAATATGTCTAACTGGTGTATTCTTAAAGCATTTCTAAACACACTACTGTCATAGTCAACTGTTACAAATTACAAAGCATTTTCTAACTAAAACTGAATTTATTTAAAAAAAAAAATAATAATACTGTTGTAAATCACTACTGAACATACAGGCATGCAGTGCATCAACACAGTATACTATAATTCCAAGCAAGGTGAGCAGCTACATAAACTGTCCACACTACCTCTGATTTGCTTCCATGGTTGAAGGGGTCCAATTGAATCTGGATAGAAAAGGGACAGTTAGGATCACCAGGGATTTTTTCATCAAATAAAAAATAAAAATGAAGCAGCTTCTTCTGTAACCCTCTGGACTTTATGATCATTTAACCCTTGCAATGTGGGATGAGAGGGGGGGTGTTCACTGCAAAAGTTTTTTTAAGTGGCCACCAGAGTTGGGTAATTTAGGTACACACTGTTTTTACACTTATTTTTTTTTTTTCTTCCAAATGATGTAGCTGCATGCTGTAAATAAAAGGCATCCCAGAGAATAGATGGTCAGTTACAAAAAAAATGCTGCACCACAAACTTAAAAAAGTAATTTTCAACATAACAAAAAACAAAACAAAATAAACTTAAATTACCAATCCTAAATTAAAGCCCACTTTGTTAAGGGAATCTTATAGAAAAAAAAAGAATTGCAACCAAAAAAGGTCCTATAACATTTAACCCTTTCATTACCAGGTCTGTATGTTGTACGGGCCTACAGAAATGCTTTCAGCTGGCCAGGTACATATGCTGTATGGACCTGACTTTCCTCCTTCTGTTATAAGTTCATGGTCACTCCAACAGAACTGTTCAGAAGACTCTGCTAAACAAACCAATAACTCTCATCAGTGGATGACAATTCACCTAAAATGTGACCCCTCCCGGTGATGCTGCCTATGCCTGCTTCCCTGTGTCTCCAGCCTGTCCACCTCCTGTAGCTGTTCTATGCACCAAATGGATACAGGAGCTAATCAGTACTTATCACTCCTATGACCATTCCTCACTGAAGCATAGTAAACAGTGTTTACTATGCTTAAGTTTGTGAATGAATAGGAGTCCCTATACAGACACCTATTCATTCATGTACAGGGGTAACACAGGCTGCAGCGAAAGGCACCTTCTTCAGTCAGTTAATCTGTCTAAAAAAAGAGACATCGGGGTCTGTCTAGACCTCTGATATCTCACCAAAGCCCCACCATCCCCACCCCCAAAAATACAAAATGTTATAAAATTAAATAGTAAAAAAAAATAAAAAACATAATAAAAACATAGTAAAGCCTTGTTCACACAGGGCATACTACAGCATATACCCCTGTAAGGCCACGTCAACCTGTACAGGGATGCACAGGTGTTCCATGCATCCCTGTGCAGGCAGTCCCATTAATGTCATTTGGGATGTGGCAACTGCACAAACACAGCCGTTGCTCCCAATTTGACATCCACACGAGTCCATGTGCATGTCCCTGAGCTCGCACTGTCTGTGTTCAGGGTCATGCACACACACCCAAATGAATGTCAGATTGGGTGCTGCAGATGTGCCCAAGCAGCTGTAAGTGAAAACTGATAACCTCCAGATTTTTTGAGTAAATTGTTTTTATTTCGTTTTGTACATCTTCAGTTTTTACCATTTCACAAAAAGGCACAATTTAAAATGTAAAAATATTTGTTAGTTATTAACTCAATACAGTCTTAACTTTTATATTTAGTAGAAATTTAGCAGGAATTTTTAATGTTTTAATAAACATTTGCACAAATATCAAAGGGCCTAATAAAATCATTCTACTGGTCCTATGCATTCAGAAAATGTATGGTTTGTAGGGGTCTTTCACAAACTCTGAAAGCTGTAAGGTAAAAAAAACCAAAAAACTACATAATTTTAGATTGCAAAAATGGCCGGTCACCTGAGTTTAAAAGTGGAGCACAGGGCCTGGCAGCAAAAGGGTTAAACATAAAATAAAACTAATATAACCCCCAAATACATGAAACCCCAAAATATAACCCCCTGACATAAAAGGCAGTTTTTTAAGGGGATGCCTTGCTGAAAAAATTCTGTTGTACCAATAATTGAGGATCTATTAACATAAAATATGAAACAATATACCCCCACAATAAATTAAACCCACTATATACAAGACCCCCTGAAATAATAGCAATTTTATTTCTAAAAAGGAAGACTTATATAAAAAGAAAATCTTACTATACTGTAGATTGGACACTAGCTAAAAGTAACAACTGACCTGAAAACCCACAAAGGAAAGAAACCCAAAAAAAAACATTAAAAGGCAGCACAGAAAATAATTGTCTAAAGAGCAAGAAATCAGGATTGAGGTACAATTTCCTAACTGACTCTAATATCTCTCTCTGCAATGTATTCATTTTTCCTATCCTTTCCCTATAGCGCCATCCAATACAATGATTCTATGGTTGCCCTGTGCCCCTCTTTTATAGTAAGGGGGCTGGCTTATCCAAAATCCCCCTTATTAGCCCTTTTTGAGCCTGCTGGCCATATAGTCCATAGGGATTTTAAAAAATCTCCCAGGCACATTTGCACATAACTTTGCTGGGACCAATAATCTTGAACCTGCAGGATTCACCTTAAACCCATGGTAGTGGCAAAGCCAAACCTCATCGCTAATGATCAGTTAGGATATCAAGTGCTGCAATTCAGCCAAAGCTGGTGTAACCAGATAAATGCAGCTGCACAGAGGAGACCAGCCTCAAAACTAAGAGCAAAAAAACAATTATATTTATTGAGCAACCAACACAAGTAAACAACAACATAAACACAGCAATCTATATAACATATATGCAAAGTATAGACCACGTAACTGTCTAACTATATACAAACAGGGAATAAAAGGAAATTGAGTGAAGCAGCAGCAGGGGTTACAACAAAAAAGTTTGTAAAACAAAAGTCAGGAACAGCACCAGAATAGACGGTCAGGTTCATGGAGAACAGGTACAGTAAGCAGGAAAGGATGCGGCAGTTTGCAGGAAACAGTTAGAGACAGGATCAAGATAACAGATTTCTAGTAAACAGGGAGTATGGGCATACATGTAAAATGTTGATGTACTGTGAGCATCCTGAGGTGGAAATAAATGCCCTCACATAGCCAGCATTGTTGGGAGACACCCTCTGTTTGACACTGGAACTACACCCTTCAGGTCCAAGGAACACAGTTCCACCAGCAGGTTCTCTAGTTCCTAACATGACCAGTGGAAAAATGCCACAAACACTGGTAGTCAGTAGTGATGAGCTAAGAAGTTAGTTGTGATGAACTAAGGGCCATGTGGTTATATTAGGTCAATGACATTGTCAAAATATGGCTATTTTGGCCATATTAGGTTAATGATATCACCTGCCTTTGTTACGTGGGGTGGGGAATTCCCTGGCTGCAAATGGTTGAGCTGGTGACCTGTTACCATGTGACTGTTTCCTGTGAGTTTGACCCAAACCTTAGCTCATCAACAGTAGTTAGTAGAGAACATCCACTTTATATTTATAGTAAGTAGATAATTACCCCTTACAATGGTAGTCAGTAATTGATCAGTGGAAGGGGGGGGGGTCCTTACAATGTTTGTTAGTGAAGAAAGACCCCTTATATTGAGAACGAGTGGAGAGGTGCCCCCTCACACAGTCAAGAGATAAATACCCCCTCACATTGTTAGTCATTTGAAAAATGCCTTTTTACAGTGTCATTTATTAGAGAAGTGCCACCTTTACATTGACAATCAGTAGAGAAGTGGAGAATGTGTATTAGATTTTATACATTTCATATGTTTATCCTATGGCGGAAAAGAAAAAAAAATGCTTATGTACTTTTTCTGGAAAATATCAAATTCTTGTGTTTTCCACCAGTACATGTATCTGAGCTTTTATTTATGCTTCCCAATAAAATCCAGATTTATTTTGCTGTCTGAATCCCTTGATTCATCAGTGTATGCACAATATTTCTTTCATAGCTTGAAGAGGGACTGTGGTAGGTATAATATTTACAAAATATTGTTCACAAACAAGTGGAATATACTTTATAATTAAATCTCTAACAATACAAATGTGTCCCTTGATAAACACACTAAAGATTAAAACATTTGTTTTACTGTACACTAATTTTGGATCTAAGAATTAAAAAGGGATTGTTCACTCACAAAAGTTTACTTCATGCCTCTGCTTGACATATGTGGGATTAGGTACACAATTACATGTAGTTTATGACCCTCAAAAAAACTACTGACTTTTATAAATTTATATGTAACCTCCTGTCAACCCCTGACTGTTCCATTTTAAGATTCTTGGATAAAATATTTTAAATGCTTCTGGCTATTGACATATGATTGTCACTAGATTTAGACCACCATGAATAGAGTTTTTCCATGTTTCCTATAAAAATGAAAGGTCACTTATTTTAATTCATGTCAGATGTTCCTCTCCAACCAAAGGTTCTAGCTAGCTAAGGATCTATCTAACTGCACACATTGTAATTGAAAGTGAACTCCTGTCAGATCAAAAAGTGCCACCATCATACTGTATATAATATTTTTTTTTATTCTGTTTTAATTGGAACAGTTCATTTTGTGAGAGAAAGAAAGACATTCTCTATATGTCTGTTTATGTCTTGCAATGATTTTCGAAAGCTTTACTGTAGACTTTTACCTATTGCTGCTTGGTCTAAAGCTGTGATGGTCAAATTAGGTGGTAAAGGGGCCCTCAGCTATGGTCTGTGATCTCACCAATGGGCTTCAGATGATTTTCCATGTATATAAAGCTATACAAGACTATCAGAGACTGCAGAAATACTATAGGACAGTGGTCATCAACCCTGTCCTCAGGGCCCACTAACAGGCCAGGTTTGCAAGATAACTAAAATACTAGACATGTGCATTCGTTTTTGTCCGAATGCATTTTCGTCCGAATTTCAGGTATTTTCATTATCGTTTTAACAAACGATAACGAAAGTGCAGAATCCGAAAAACGAAAGATCCGACATAAACAAATGCTTTATTTTCGTTTTCGTTGCTACAACAGTTCCATATAGATAGGAGATTTGACATGATGATGACAATAACAATCTGTGTCCATCAAACCTGTGGTCGAATGTGCCTAACCTTAACTCTATTAATCCAAGATTATTCTACATAGAGAGAAAAGATTCGACATAGAGAGAAAAGATTCGAGATAGGGGAGAAAAGATTTGACATAGGGGAGAAAAGATTTGACGTAGGGTAGAAAAGATAAATAAAAATAATGATGATAATGAATGTTATTGGCCGATTGTAACCAAAGAGGAGGAGCAGTAAAATAGCTAGAACTAAGTACACACGTACTTTGGCTTATGGTGTCTGTTGAAAGTTCTAAGAAGATTCGACGGAGCAGGTAAACTATACAGCGTCATACAGTTTAGCTGCTCCATCGAATCTTCTTTGAACATTCAACAGACACCATAAGCCTTCAATGACAGATTCAACCTTAATTTGGATTTTTGGCGAATGCAATTTTTAACGAAAAACGAAATAAATAAAAATGAATTTCGGGAGTAACTAAATAAATGTATTTTTCGGATGAAAACGAAATTCCAAAACAAAATATTTCAGTGTGCACATGTCTATAAAATACATCACAGGTGATATTGTTTGCTGCTCAGTGATTGTAGTTTTCTAGTCTGACTATCTCCTCAAGATAATACATAAAACCTGGCCTGTTAGTGGGCCCTGAGGACAGGGTTTATGACCACTGCTACAGGAGAAGGTTAGAGAGTACAGCCATACTAAAAGTGTGGTTAGAAACTGAAGACATGCTGCAGGAGATAGTCAGAGATTGGGAAGATATTGCATGACACTGCCAATGATCACTGTGATTATAGCCACCTTAAAAATACAGGCTTTGACTCGCACTACCAGCTGCTGGGGTCCAAGGGCATTACCACAAATATCAAAGGTCTGCATACATCTTTGGTTAGAAGCTGGGCACCTGCATTTCTAGTCAATGTTTGCTTCCTATGTACTCTATACTGCCTACTGATAGGAAGGGTTGTTTTACTGGAAATGGAAGTAATTTTAAATCTCAATAAAAAGTAAGACATTTTAAAATTAGTATGTACTGTACATCACCTTCATCTTAAAAATTTACTTTTACTTAGGTCATAGCCAGCCTACTTGCATCACCTAATCAGATGATGTTATAATTCTCTGTTTTATTATTATTATTATTCATCACTTCAGGTATATTTGCTCCATAATTAAACTTCCCTGTCTGTGCAGCCACTATTGATTTAATACCAGAAACCAAGAAGAGAGGAGTGTAGGGATGAGCTTCGTGTTCGAGTCGAACCCATGTTCGACTCGAACATCGGCTGTTCGATCGTTCGCTGAATTGCGAACGATATGGGGCGTCTGCGCCAAATTCGTGTGGCGCGTCACGGCCTATAATTCACTGCGGCATCACAGTGCATTGCTGGCTGATGATTGGCCAAGCATTCACTATGACCCGCATGCTTGGCCAATCACAGTGCCGTCAGTAGAGAGAGCTGTAATTGGCCAAAGACAGGGTGGCTTTGGCCAATTATGGCTCAGGGGGTTTAGAACATGCCCCACACTATATAAGGCCACCTGCACGGTGGCCCTGTGTAGTGTGTTCCGGCGTGCTTAGATAGAGAGAGAGAGACAGTGTCATTTCATTTGAGTTAGCTAGATTAGGCAGGACAGTCAGTGAGTTAGCTGCACTTATAGTGTATTGTGTATATATATGCATCCCAGGTGTTGCATATATATATATATATATATATATATATATAAATATATATATATATATATATATATACACACTGTATTCAGTTTAGCTAGATCCGTTCCTGTTATCTTCCTACTGACAGGCAGGCTTGTCTTGTTACAGTATTTACAGCTACCTGAAGAAAATTTCTGGTGTTCTTTTCATCCTATTAGTACCACAGTCAGGCAGCTAGACTATTTACAGTTAGTGTAGTGCGTCCTCCTCACAGTGTTCAGTTAAAGCTACAAGTTAGTTTAGTGTGACCTCTGCACAGTGTTCAGCTAAAACTACAAGTTAGGGTAGTGCGTCCTCCTCACAGTGTTCAGCTAAAACTACAAGTTAGTGTAGTGAGACCTCTGCACAGTGTTCAGTATTTACAGCTACCTGAAGAAAATTTCTGGTGTTCTTTTGATCCTATTAGTACCACAGTCAGGCAGCTAGACTATTTACAGTTAGTGTAGTGCGTCCTCCTCACAGTGTTCAGTTAAAGCTACAAGTTAGTTTAGTGTGACCTCTGCACAGTGTTCAGCTAAAACTACAAGTTAGGGTAGTGCGTCCTCCTCACAGTGTTCAGCTAAAGCTACAAGTTAGTGTAGTGTTCAGCTAAAGCTACAAGTTAGTGTAGCGCGTCCTGCTCACAGTGTTGGTGGTGTTCTCATACTACAGGCAGGCAGTTGATTTTTCTAGCTGCAGTATCAGTACATATATATATATATATATATATATATATATATATATATATATATATATATATATATATCCCAGCTTAGTGCAGCTACAGGCCATTAGTATGTCTGGAAGGCCAACAAGGAGAGGCAGACAGTCACAAGCCAATAAAAGAGGGCAAGCAGGCTCTGTGTCTAGAGGCAACAGTGCTGGTCGTGGAGACGGTGCATCCTCAACAGCATGTGGCCGTGGGACATGCTTGGCCTTTTTTTCGGCAGCTGGCCGTGTTGAGCCGCAACATGCGGAAGACTTGGTTGAGTGGATGACCAAGCCGTCCTCATCCTCCTCATCTTCTCTCACCCATGCTCAGGGTACTTTGTCTGGCAAAGCAGCAGCCTCTTCCCTCGGCTCAATGTCATCAGTGACTCCTTCCCTAGCCCAACCATGTCCTCCTGAGGAGTCCCTTTATGCCCAGCATTTGGAAGGCTCTGATGATGATACTGAGCTAGATGAAGGCAGTAACGTGAGCACGGACAGAGGGGGTGCCTAAGAAGGACAGCAATCTGGCAGTCATGCTCCCCCTGCTGCAGCATACTGCCAGGTTTGCTTCAGTGATGAGGAGGGAGGGGATGATGAGGTCACTGACTCAACGTGGGTGCCTGATAGGACGGAGGAGGAGGAGGAGGATTGTGTCAGTATGGAGGTGGAGCCTGGCACTTAGCATCAGCAGCAGTCTTTAAGGGATCAGTCCCAAGAAACACATGGGCTTGTACGTGGCTGGGAGGAGGTGGCTGCAGACCATGTCGTCCTTAGTGACTCAGAGGACTCCGGACCGAATGCCTCAGCAAACCTACACTGCATGGCCTCCCTGATCCTGCAAAGCCTGCGTAAGGATCCTCGTATTGGTGGTATCAAGGAGAACGACCAATACTGGCTGGCAACCCTCCTTGATCCACGTTACAAGGGTAAGGTTGCGGACCTTATCTTGCCATCGCAGAGGGAGCAGAGGATGAAACATCTTCAGGAGGCCTTGCAGAAAGGTCTGTGCAACGCGTTTCCAGAGACTGGGAGGTTACAAACTCCTGTTTCTGGACAACGTGTTGCTGAGGCTTTGGTCAGTCAAAGAAGGAGAGGTGCGTTCAGACAATTTTTTGGTCCACAGCCCCAAGGTATGTTCGGTTCCAGCAACCATCGCCAGCGTCTGTTTTACATGGTACAGGAATACCTAGGGGCAAGATCTGACTTGGACAACTTTCCCACCGAAAATCCTCTGGGTTACTGGGTCTTGAGGATGGATCACTGGCCAGAGCTTGCACAGTATGCAATTGAGCTACTGGCCTGTCCTGCATCCAGCGTTCTTTCGGAATGCACATTCAGTGCTGCTGGAGGCTTTGTAACTGATCACAGGGTGCGTCTGTCCACCGATATAATTTTTAAAAAAATCTCAGATCCCTTCAAAGACTGCCTATGCTGATGCTGAGTGACTATCCTGAGTAATTATCCTCTTCCTCCTCAATGATCACGCTGATAGCTTGTAAGAACATTTTTGGTTCTGGGCGGCACCACCAGTGCCTAAGGCCCAATTTTTCAGCCCCTGTTTAACAGGGGCGTGTAATTACAATTTTTGATGCAATACTTTGCAGCAGGGCTCGTTTCTGCGTTCCAACTAGAGTATCTGTGAGGGGTTGCAGTGTTGTGGCCCAGCACCAGAGCCTAAGGCCCAATTTTTCAGCCCCTGTTCAACAGGGGAACGTAATTACAATTCTTGATCTAATATTTCACAGCAGGGCCTGTTTCTGCGCCCACCAAGAGTGAGTCAGGACTTGCGGTGTTGTGGCACTAGCACCACCACCACTAAAGGCCCAATTTTTCTGCCCCTGTTGAACAGGGGCATGTAATTACAATTTTTGATCTAATATTTCACAGCAGGGCCCTGTGAGGGCTTACAGTGTTGTGGCCACAACAACACCTAAGGCCCAAATTTCTGCTGCGTATATAGGGCAGGCCCCTACTTTCAAACATCCAACTTACAAACAACTCCTACTTGCAAACGTTAATATGGGAAAAATGTTTCTCCTTTCCACTGATGCTTTATCACCAATCCTTGTTTCACAAAACACCCCAAATTTTCAAAAAACATTTGTCATTGGGACAAAAAATGAGGTGAAATCTTCTGAAGAGGAGCACAGACAGCAAAACAAATGTCACAGGGGTGATAACCCTTCCCTATGTTTTCCAAAAAGCTTAAAATAGATTTTTTGGCTGGAGCTAAACACGTTAAAAATGTACCAGTTCAAAATTACAAACAGATTCTACTTAACAACAAACCTACAGTCCCTGTCTTGTTTGCACCTCCTGTATACTGCTATTCAGAGTATATAGGGCCTGGTGGCCCCACGCCTTTCCTTTTTTTAATTTAGGTGCGGGGTTCCCCTTAATATCCATACAAGACCCAAAGGGCCTGGTAATGGACTGGGGGGTACCCATGCTGTTTGTCTCACTGATTTTCATCCATATTGCCAGGACCCGACATTACATTAAAGCCGCAAGCAGGTTTAAATGACTTTTTTTCCTTTAAAAATGACATTTTGTGCAGGGACTGTTCTAAGCACGGGAAACACGCGCCACTTTACAGGCATACTATAGACACCCCAGGTATGATATTTAAAGGAATATTTCACTTTTTTTTTTTTTTAACTTTAAGCATCATTAAAATCACTGCTCCCGAAAAAACGGCCGTTTTTAAAAGTTTTTTTTGCATTGATACATGTCCCCTGGGGCAGAACCCGGGTCCCCAAACCCTTTTTAGGACAATACCATGCAAATTAGCCTTTAAAATGAGCACTTTTGATTTTGAGCGTTCGAGTCCCATAGACGTCAATGGGTTCTAACGTTCGTGTGAATTTTCGGTCCGTTCGCAGGTTCTGGTGCGAACCGAATCGGGGGGTGTTCGGCTCATCCCTAGAGGAGAACAATGCTGCAGCGCTGGAACGGTGAAAGGAGTCAGGTAAGTATATGGATAGGGGGAACATTTAGTGGGGTGTTTTTTACCTTAATGCATTAAGGTAAAAATGGTTTGACTTTAAAACCACTTTAATAACCAAGTAGCTAACTAGGGGACATTTGGATGAGGTACTAGGAATATTTGACAGCTAATCATTTGGGGCGGGGGCAGAAAGGGAAGGGTCAATGGGAAAGGAAATAAGGTAAGAAAAGGAAAAGTAACAGGTTAGACAAAGTTAAATAGAAAAAAGGTGGTTAAGGGATAAGGGACCAGAGGGAAAGAACATGGCCTCAGCAATCATCTGGAACAGAAACATTTCCCATAAGTATTGCAGATATTAAGGGGATTATTGGAATTCTTCTGACTTCCAACTTATTCCTGAGGGCAGAGATAAAGTTTGGTGGAAATAATGCATTAAAGGATAGGGCTGTTCATCATACCTTTAGAGAAAAGCTTCAGATATCAATTTAGCAAGGAGATATAACTGGCACAAGGAGATATAACTGGCATATAACTGGCACAGAGTACTTACCCTGTTTAGGAATCACAGAAATGCTAGCTCAGTGTAAGTCTGGGGGGAAACTATGGCCCTCTTTGATGGCATTAAATGCCTCTAGGAACTGTGGAGATAATTGGAGCAAAAAAAGTGTTTTTTATTAAGGTATGGTGATGCCAACAGCACAGAAAGTTGTTCCTCAGAGGTGATAGACTGAGAGCTAGAATCCCTTTCCTCTTCCATTATGGAAGGGAGAGTCACTGACTCAAAGTAGAAACTTTTATACTTACTATATATATCTGTTAGTTTGGCATTGTGTTCATCCTTAAATAAGGGAGTTTCAAACTATACAAATCCAAATAAAAGTCACTGAAAGTATTCACTATTTTGGGGTTAGTATATCATTTTTTCCCTTGAATGGGGCTATGTAGGTACAAACAGTATATTTGAGATCTCTGGGTCCAGAGAGCATAAAGTAGGAAGGGACTATATTTATTACCATACTAGTAGAAAGATAACCTGTTCCTAATCAGCAGTAGGGATGGGCTGAACGGACGCCTGTTAGGTTCACACCAGAACTTTCGGACACCGCAAAAGTTGGGACCCGAATAACGAACCCCATTAAAGCCAATGGGACCCAAACATCAAAAATCAAAAGTGCCCATTTTGAAGGCTTATATGCAAGTAATTTGGCATACAATGGTTATAGGGGTCCTGTCCTGGGGGACATGTATCAATACAAAAAGTTTGTGAAAAACTTCATTTTTAAATGAGCAGATTTTTTGATTTTTAAAGTGAAAGCATAAAAATTCCTTCCAATATAGTGCCTGGGGGGTCCCCTTAGTCTACCTGTAAAGTGTCAGATTTGTACCAAGCTGCCTTTATTTTGCTCAGCAACAGCTGGGAAGCCAGTGTGTATGATGAGGCCACAATGTAGTGCACTGGGCATAAGATTAGAGATTTTTTTGGATACATTCTGGTGTCAAAAATTGCTTTAAAAAAATTGCATTGATATGCACCTGTCAAACAGGTGCAACAAAAATTGGTCTTTGGGTGTCAGTGGCACCTTCCCACCGTAACCCTATAAAGGTACTCTTGATGAAAGCAAGAATTAGCCTTGCTGTAAAAAATTGCAATGATATGCACCTGTCAATCAGGTGCAGTAAAATTGGTCTTTGGGTGTCGGTGGCACCTTCCTACCGTAACCCTGTAGAGGTGCTCTTTTTTTTTTTTAAAGAAATTTTATTAACGTTTTACAGATTTACAATAATCATAAGCATAAAGTACAATAAAAAGTCGTCAAAAGAAATTGATGGAAAACATACATTGCGAATAACAATAGGATCGCTGTTAGTCGACATCTTATCAGCGTTCTGACACATGTAGTAAAGTTGACCTATTGTAATCAGATTTGTCTGCTTCCCTGTGAGGGTAAAGTGGTCAAGAAGCATGTGGATAAGAAGTTCTCTATGTATCTCTGTATTGGAGGGTTGGGGTAATCGCATGCGTTGGGCTCTGAGCAATGGAAAGGCATACACCAACGGCAACTACCCCTGCCCCCAATCACCCCTTAAAGGGATCTGACTGTGACCGGGGGGGGGTTATAGGTATGTGCGTATGTGGTTTGAATTAGGTCGGTATATATCTTCGTGTGGGTGAGCTCACTCTTTAGGTGTTTGGACCCCAGGCTTAGGAAGCTTAGGTGTGTTATGTGGTGCTGATCTCTAAAAGCCATTCAGGGGTGCTTTCCTATCTTAAAAAGCCAATAAGGCAAGTGTTCAGAGATCTGATCAAAATAGTCGTTCAACAGAATGGTTATGTGGGAGTTATTGATGGGGGGGCGGAGGTCCATGGTGAGTTTATTAGTTTCAGAGATGGATTTCTCTAGTGGGTGAAGGGTGACTTATTATTTGGATTGTTAGCCTTTGTGGATTCTCGAAAGTGTGTCCAGCATGCCCAGGTTTCCCTGTACTTTGTTAGGTTGTCTCTGGCTTGGTTTATGAGGTTTTCCATCTCTGCTGTTCTATCAACCCGATGGAGCCATACATTGATTGGCCACATTAATGAGGTGTAGGACGAGGGATTTTTTATAGGATGACATAGGAATGGAGGTGTAATGAAGTAGAAATTGTGCAGGTGTGAAGTCGGGGTGTATGTTGTAATTTGTGTGATCAGGTGATGAATTTCTATCCAAAATGGTTTTATGAGCGAACAATCCCACCAAATGTGGAATACTGTGCCTTGCACTGTGTTACATCTCCAGCATAGTGGGGGAAGACTAGGATGAAATTTGTGAATCTTGTCCGGTGTCCTGTACCATCTGGAGAATATCTTGTATCTGTTTTCCTGGGTAGAGACATTGATGGAACCTTTGTGGATGTGACAATATATGCGCTCCCATTCCTTATTAGTTAGAGCTATATTGAGGTCTGATTCCCATTGTCGGACAAGTTTGTCCTCTTTGATGTTGTGGGTCGAGAAGAGGAGCGTATAGACAGTGGAGATTAGGTGTCTGTGGGGTTCTCCGCTATTGCAAAGTAATTCAAATGGCGTGTTTTCTGGGTGCCAGAGTGCGTTGGGTTTGGGGTCTTGGAAGAAGTGCCAGAGTTGTAGAAATTCAAAGAAGGGAATGTTATAATCTGGGAATTTAGATGACATAGCTTGGTGCGATAAAAGTTCATTGTTCTGGAAAAATTGTTGAGCTCTTATTTGGGGTCTGTGTGGTTCCACAGTTGGGTTGTGTAGGGACAGGCTCAGTGGAAAATTGGGGTTTTTATCTAGAGGAGTCATGGGTCCAGGTGTAGGCTTCAAATTCATTTTATTGCATGCAGCTCTGAAGTGCAGCAGGGTGGCATTAATTAGTGGGTGTGAAGTAAGTTCTTTAGGGACATGAATGTGGTTAATCCAAGGAAAGCGGGGTAATAGAATCTGAGTAAATGAGTTTTCAAGCTGAATCCAGTCCTTACTATGCCCATGTACATGCCAGTCGACTATTCTGGTCAGGTGACATGCCCAGTGATATTTTTGAATGTCTGGAAGGCCTAGACCCCCTTGAGATTCCTGCACATTTGTTTGTAAGACGAAAAGAAGGAGGAGGGGAGCACATTCATTTTTAAGATAGCTGTTCTGTCAAACCATGAGAAAGGTCCTTCGTGCCATTTGTGAAGGTCTCCTTGGATGGCTTGGAGAACAGGTTGGAAGTTCTGTGCATATAGGTCAGTCAATCTGGTAGGGATCTTGATGCCAAGGTAGGTGATAGCGTGGGGTTCCCAACAAAAAGGGAAATTACTTTTACATTGTGTAATGAGTGTAGTTGGGAGGGTGATATTCAGAGCTTTCGATTTTGAGAAATTTATTTGCAGATTAGAGATTATTTTGAAAAGCGAGAAGTTTTTGAGGAGATTGGGGATGGTGTTTACAGGGTCTGTTAGGAAGAGTAGGACATCGGGAGTAGGGAAGGATGCGGTTTGCCAGAGCTTTGGTGTAGAGTTTCACGTCCACATTAAGAAGTGATATGGGACGATAGTTAGATACCATCGAGATGTCTTTGTCCTGTTTTGGAATAAGGGTAATGTGGTATGAATAAATTGAGTGGAGATTGCGCTGTGATAAAAAGGAGAAGGGGGGAAGAGGAAGGGGCTAGCTCAAATGTCCTCTGATGAAGTCACGTGACGTGACGATACACTTCAGGATTGGAGCACGGGAACTGTCACAGACTGAAGATAGGATACAAGCTCGGTGCTTGTGGATGTTTTTTACTATAGCCTTCTGTTAAATGTAAGTGTACTATGTTGTTTTTAAACTAATAAACTGATTTATATACGGGATCACGCTATGTGCACTCTCTTCCAACACTCCACATATATTCATCCCATTGTGACGAGCATTGAGGAAATGGGGACGGTTTGAAGACATCCTTTTGAGGTATACAAACTAGGCGTTCGTTGGATTGACGCCCACACTCATTTTTCAAAAGTGAGTGCATCCCCCTTCTGTGTCCTGTCCCTTTTTCCACTCTGGCCGCCACGGAGTTATACTATATACTGTCTGCTTATGTTTTTTATATATCATCCTGCACACCCACCACCCGAATCACCTGAACTACTGGATGGGACCCTTGCCTGCTGGTGATTTGTTATTGGATTACAAGCTGTTGTCTTGCAGCAGTAAGGTGAGCTGCTTGCGAGCACAGAGGTGTCCCCACTGAAGACTTTTTTTCCTTTTCCTGTGGCTTCTGGACTTGCCTTTTTGGAACTGATGACTCATTGTTTGAGCACTTTGTACTACAAGGTGGTGGGACTGTTCACCATTTATTTATTCACTTGGAGTCACTAATAAGAATTTGCTGAGTTACCACATATGTGCTAGTATGATACTAGCCCTTTTGCACTGAGATTCCCTTTTTTTTTTTTTTTTCGTTTCAGTATTTACAATATTTTTTATGTGCTAGTATGATACTAGCCCTCATGCACATGGACTTTTTTTGATTTATATATTTTTATTTGGTTCAATATATATATATATTTTTTTGTACCCACACTGTATTTGTCACTCATTTTATAGCTTTTTATATGTTTTAGGCAATTTTGTTTCCTCATTCTATTCGGATTTAGTGCCCGTGAGACCGCACTTTATTACATTTCATTATACTGTTATATTTTGGATAATTTTTTCATTTTGCCTATTTGGAACTGATGACTCATTGTTTGAGCACTTTGTACTACTAGGTGGTGGGATTGTTCACCATTTATTTATTTACTTGGAGTCACCAATAAGTATTTGCTGAGTTACCATATATGTGCTAGTATGATACTAGCCCGTTTGCACTGAGATTTTTCTTCTAATAAGTATTTGCTGAGTTACCACATATGTGCTAGTATGATACTAGCCCTTTTGCACTGAGAACTTTCTTTTCTTTTGTTCCAGTATTTACAATATTTTTCATGTGCTAGTATGATACTAGCCCTCATGCTTATTATATTTTTTTAAATATATATTTTTTTATTTTTTCACTCACCTCTCTATACATTTGAGCTAGCCTCTTCCCCTTCCTCTTCCCCCCTTCCCCTTTTTATCACAGCGCAATCACCACTCACTTTATTCATACCACTTTTGTCTGTTTGGATCAGCCATTTAGGTGTTGCAGCAGTGCCCCTTAGCATAGGTATTTCTGACAGCGCAGGAGTTTGTTCATCATTTATCTAAGGGTAATGTGGGCCTCTAGGATATCTTTGTTGGCGACACTGGAGGGTGATAGGTTCCTAAAAGCCTGAACGAGCTGGGGGATAAGAGTGTCAGGGAAGGACTTATAATAGCTGACAGTCAAGCTGTTCCGGGCCCGGGCTTTTTCCTGTCTTTAATGGTTTCAATGCTGTCAGGGTCTCTTCTACGGAAAGTGGGAGATCTAGACCTGTCGATTCTTCAATAGTGAGAGGGGATGGGGTGTATTGTTTTAGGAAGTCCTGAATTGCTGCCGTCTGGTCATTTGGGGTGGTTGTCAGTTGTGAGGTGGGGAGATTGTACAATTTGGAGAAGTATTTTACAAATTGGTCTGCAATGTCTTCTGATGTAGCTAGGGTGTTGGCCGTGGGGTCTTTGATCGTGTGGTTAGTGTGCGCTGCTTTCTTGACCTGTAGGGCTCTGGCTAACAGTCTCCCGGATTTGTTGCCAAATTTGTAAAATACTTTTTGGGTTAGGGCATATTTACGTTTTAGTGTTTTGTGTATCTCTCCCAAGAGTTCTTCCCTGGTTTGTATCAGTGCAGTCAAGACGCTAGCAGCCAGGAAAGATTTGTGCTATTGTTCTAATGTGTAAATACGTTTAGTTAGTTCATCAATGCGTGCCTTCCTAAGTTTGTTCCTTTTGGTGGCCAAAGAGATTAATTCAACCTTAATTACACACTTGTGTGCCACCCAGATTGTTGCCGGGGAGGAGTCTCCAGATATGTTTTCTGTAAAGTAATAGGAAAGGCTCTTGGATATTGTCTGAGAAATCTCTGGATCTGTTAGGAGGGAATTGTCAAGGCGCCAGATATTAGATCTGATATGTGTCATAGGGAGAGTTAGTGTCATGGTGATTGGGTTGTGGTCCGACAGTAACATAGGTTCAATTGTGCCTCTAGTGAGAGAGGATAGGACATTTTGGGATATGAAGAAGTGATCAAGTCTTGAGTATTTGTTATGTGGTGGGGAGAAAAAGGTGAAGTCTTTTTCGTTGGGATATAGTGTGCGCCAGGTATCATGAAGCATCAGGTCGCTGAATTGTGACTTTATCGCACAGAGGGCTCTGTACGTTAGTGATGACAACCCATTAGATGTGTCAAGGGAGGGGTTCAGGGCTATGTTGAAGTTGCCACCGATGATTAGAGTGCCCGATTGGAATGTCAACAGTTGTCGGAACGTTTTTCGGAAGAAGGCCACTTGCTGCGTGTTTGGTACGTAAACATTCACAATTGTAATGGGTCTGTGGTGAAGTGTGCCTTTGAGAAATAGGAACCTCCCCTGTGGATCCCTTTGAACCTCTGATATATGGATCGGCAATGATTAGATATTAAAATAGATACCCTCTTAGATTTGGCGTCTTTATCGAACGCATGGTAGACCATTAGAAAGTGTTTGTTGTGTAATTTGGGGATATTATCTGTTCTAAAATGGGTTTCCTGAATAAGAGCAATATGAGCCTTGGATTTCTGGAGAGAGTAAAGGACTTGTGTTCTCTTTTCAGGAGTGTTAAGTCCACATATGTTTATAGAACATAGCTTGAGTTATATGCGAGGTAGAGCTTTGGGGTGTGGTGTGGTGTGTGTACCGACGTCCTCTGCCATGAGGGGATGGGTGTGGGGGGAGGGGGGTAGTCAGGTAACGGAAAGTGGGGCCAGTTGTATTGGTTGTAGATTTCAGTCTGGTGTAGTAAACACTACCGGAGCACCGATGAGGCGTTGGGGATTCTGTCCACCTGCCTCAATATCAGGGGGAATCGGTAATGTACAGAGCAAAAACACTGTGCGCACCCTAATCGGTGTGACTGCACCCCGTTTCACTGCTGTGTGGGGGTTGGCTAGTACCTAGAAAGGGAGAGTGTCTGTAGATCACGGGTATACTGCCGCCACATGGCATGGAGTGGATTTGAAGGAGGATATATATATAATTCCTTGAGGGAGCGCATGAGATGGGACACTGCTCAGGTGTGGTGGAATACAAAGATAAAGATAGAGGGATATGGGTGAGAAGTGTGGTGACTTAATTTAATGTAATGTGAACGCTTACTGTCAGCGGGCCACCCCACCTTGCTGGGGTAGGTGAGCAGCCTCTGGATTTGCCACTGGGCCTCCAGGAGGTCAGCAGTGTAAAGTCCAGGGTTCAGGCTGTATAGTGTTGTCAGTGCAATGAGTATAGTAACCCAAAAATGTAAAACTTGCGTTTTGATAACCTATGCAACATGCAGTCAAACAGTTTTACTAAACTTAAAACAACACGAAACAATAACATGACATAAGAGTGAAACCTTGTCACTATACCTTAAAGAAAAGTTCAGGCTTTCAACAGTTTGTGCCAAGTAGGCTAAGTACCTGTTTCTGGACTATGACAGTTATATTAGCAGGTTGAGTGTGCTCTCTATATAGTTAGTTCATGCTCTCACAGAATTCGAGAGGTGAGGGGAATCTAAAATAAGTCGTTTATGGAGCCGGTGGTCTCAGTCACGTCAGCCTAGTAGCCAAACAATGAGGGCATTTGCTCCTAGTGAAGGGAAAGAACAAGGGAGCACTAGGGGTGTCCAAGAGTGCCTTGGTTCTTATTGTAAGGGCCGTATGGAGCTTCGTGGATAGTGCATGGTGAGAGGTGCGATGCACCTGGGGTGACGTTATTGGTGCTGCATAGCAATAAGAGGAAGGCCAGCAGGTATGGTGGTATAGTCAAACTTCCAGTAGGACAGTGGGTATGGGTTGCCGTTCCTATTTGCCATTTGAAATCATTACTACACGATTGGAATACATCATTGGCATAGTCATTGGGGTACCTGGAAGTGGAGGGTCGATGAGTCCCATGACCTATCAAATCGACGTTGCCAAGGTTGCACCCTGTGTAGAAGCGTTTATTACCCAGTCTGTAGGCGCAGCGGTGTAAGAGAGATGCGCCTTGCTCCGTGATGCTTCCTGGAGAGAGCAAAGCCGGAAGTAAGCCAAGATGATAGATCTCATGTCTTCCTGTATAGGTCAGGAGGCAGGCCGCAGGGTGTTGTGGGGATTGTAGTTTCGGCTGCTGATTGTGTGATCTTAGTGGGTCTCGTTTGTATACAAAGGCGGCTGTAGCGTGGGGGAAAGTTAGATTGAAGTGAAGACAAGCATGGTTACAAGTACCACTAACCAAAAAGATGATCAGAGTAGTGACGTTAATAAAACAAAATCAGTCAATCAGAATTCATAAGAGCCGAACATGGCTGAACTTCAACAGTAGATCATGGAGTACCTGTGGACGAGGTTAGCAGTCCCACCGGGCTCTCCTCGAGCTGGGAGAGTTAGTGAGGCTGGAATCCTGGTATATGCCACAGGAAATAGTGTGTTGATTCGGAGCCGAAGGAGATCTTCTTCTCCGGTATCTGGTGTCTTGTGCCTCCATAGGTTCCTTATGTGGCTTTTCCTTTCTCACGGTAAAGTGGAGAAAGCCCACGTACCAATTAGGTACCTCTACCAGCGGGATGTTCAGTGTATCACAGAAGTGTGGTAGATCTTCTGGCACCTTCAGGAGTGCTGTGTGTCCCTGGGAGGTGGCCGAAAGGCAAAATGGGAACTTCCATTTGTATGTGATTCCTTTAAAGTGGAGAGTATCCAGCAGGGGTCTCAGGTCTCTACGGTGTTGCAGCGTGATGCCTGAGAGATCCTGGTAGATTTGGATTGTCTTCCCAGTGTGCACAATCTGTTGTTTACCTCTGGCTTCTCTGAAGATTTCCTCTTTAAGTTTGAAGTCTACTATACAGCAGATGATGTCCCTTGGTGGGTCAGTATCTCTCCCCTTGGGTGTCAGGGCTCAGTGGATCCTTTCCACTTCAATGGGAGTCTGGGGCGGTCTGTTCAGCAGGGTATTGAATAGGACTGTTACAGAGGGAGATATTTGTTCTCTCTCGATCACTTCAGGTAATCCCCTTATCCTCAAATTATGGAGCATGCCCCTGTTGTCGAGGTCCTCCATATGTCTTTGCATGTCCCTCATTTGGAGGGTATGGGTGTCAATGTGGTGTGTGGCCCGCCGGAGCATTGTGTCATGGCATTTTGCTACCCTTTCTATTGTATGCAATCTGTCAGTGAGCATGTGGATGTCTAGTCGGAGTTCCGAGATGGCGGCTGAGAGGATATCTTTTATGTTTGCAGCGATGGTTCGCAGATCATGGATGTTCAAGTGAGGTTGTGGGAGACCCTCTATTTCCTCCCTGTCTGAGGAGACTATTGGTGGAGTTGTGGATGGCGTCCCCATTAGTGAGGGAGCCGTTGCCTGTAAATGCTTGTGATGGGAAGACGCCATGTTCCCTCGGCTCGAGCGGAACATTTCAGGGATATTGTGGCCCAGATCCCCGTATTGTTCTCGGGGGGAATGAGATCGGGAAGCAGAAGAGTTCTGCAAACAAGTCCCCATCTGTATGGTGGGTTTTAGGGTGGTTTTACCTCCGTTAGGCTGATATCCAATACTGTGGTGGCGGGAGCTTCAGACTCAAGCGTCAATTTTCATGCCAGGTCAGGCCACGCCCCCTACCTCTATAGAGGTACTCTTGATTAAAGCAAGAATTGGCCTTGCTGTAAAAAAGTGCAATGATATGCACCTGTCAAACAGGTGCAGAAAAATTGGTCTTAGGGTGTCGGTGGCGCCTTTCCACTGTAACTCTATAGAGGTAATCTTGATGAAAGCAAGAATTGGCCTTACTGTAAAAAATTGCAATGATATTCACCTGTCAAACAGGTGCAGAAAAATTACTCTTTGGGTGTCAGGGATGCCTTCCCACCGTAACCCTATAGAGGTGCTCTTGATGAAGGCAAAAAAAATGCAATGATATGCACCTGTCAAACAGGTGCTGAAAAATTGGTCTTTGGGTGTTAATTGTGAAATAGATAGATGAAATGATCGAACACCCTCAAAGCTAGGCAGCCTCGAAGTCCTGCAGAAATTGCACATCCCCAAAAGACTTAATCAGTGACATCGGCATCAGGGGCTTCATAGCTGGTAATCCAGGACTGATTCATTTTTATAAAAGTCATACAGTCCTTGGAGTCTGTGGACAGATGCGTTCTATGATCAGTAACAAAACCTCCTGCAGCACTGAATGCCAATTCTGAAGGCACGCTGGATGCAGGGCAGCCCAACAACTCAATAGCATACTGGGCAAGTTCTGGCCAATGGTCTATTCTCATGACTCAATAAGTCAGTGGATCATCAGCTGGAAAGTTCTCCATCTCTGTTTTGGCCCCGAGATAATCGTCCACCATGTGATGCAGACGCTGCCGATGGGATGTGGAAGCTGACAGCCCTGGGCAGCAAGGAATAAAAAAATTCCGAAATGCCTCACTTAGGCGGATGCCTTCTCCAACGCTCCTCTCTCGACCAACAGAAGACTCAAAACGACATTTTTCACGACACTGTAACCTACTGGAGTCAGGAAAAATGTTCAATAAAATCCTCTAACGTTTCCTCAAGAGGTTTTATCTTCTGCACTGTCTGTGGGGACGGGATGAGTTCTGAGATCTTCCGCTTATAACGGTGATCAAGGAGGGTTGCCAACCAGTAATCATCCTTCTCCTTTATGCCACGTATTCTTGGGTCCTTTCGCAGGCTTTGAAGCATGAGGTTGCCCATGTGCCTCAAATTTGCCGAGGCTTGAGAAGCAGACTCACACAGGATGATGGCATCTGGAACTTTCTCCTCCCAGCCACGTACTACTCCCAAGGGTCCTGGGGTTGGAAAGCCATTGCTTACAGATTGACGCATGTCTTCTTCTTCTTCGAAGCCTATGAAAGTGTCAGAATCCACCTCCTCATTCTCCTCCCCTCTCTTCTCCTGTGTGTTCTGTGACATAGGAATGATGGTGTCTGGATAAAGTGGGCCTTGAATGGTAAGGAAGTCCTCCTCTTCCTCCTGCTGCTCTGCCTCCAGTGCCCTGTCCATAATGCCATGCAGAGTCTGCTCCAGCAGGAACACAACAGGGATTGTGTCAATGATGCATGCACTGTCATGGCTCACCATCCTTGTGGCCTCCTCAAATGGGGACAATACAGTGCATGTATCCTTAATGGTCATCCATTGGCGTGGGGAAAAAAAGCTGAGGTGGCCTGAGCCTGTCGTCATGTCGTATTTGCACAGGGACTCGTTGATGGCCCTCTGCTGCATGTATAGCCGCTGCAGCATTGACAAAGTCGAGTTCCACCTGGTGGGCATGTCACAAATCAGGCGGGTTTACGGGCAGGTGGATTTCCCACTGAATTTCAGCCAACCGAGCACTGGCTGTGTATGACCACCTGAAATGGCTACAGACTCTTCTGGCCAGCTTTAGAGCATCTTGCAACCCTGAGTACATATTTAGGAAATGCTTCACCACCAAACTGAGGACATGTGCCAGGCATAGCACATGTGTCAACTTTCCCTGTCTAAGGGTGGACAGGAGGTTTGAGCCATTATCGCACACCACCATTCCTGGCTCCAGCTGGCGTGGTGTGAACCCCCTCTGACCCTGTACTTGCAGAGCTGCAAGAATCTCTGCTCCGGTGTTGTTCCTGTCCCCTAAACGCACCAGCTGAAGAACTGCATGGCACCTTTCAGCCTGACTCTGGGAATAGCCCTTTGAACGCTTAGGGGGTACCTCATAGGACAATTCTGCAGAGGAGGGCATGGAGGTGGCGGAGGAGGAGGGGGTAGAGCTCACAGGTCTGCATCGTCACCACCAGCTGTATGGAGACGTGGGGGCACAACAAGCTGCAGCACCGAGCCCTGTCCTGCATCCTTTCGAGTTGCAAGCATTACCCAGTGTGCTGTGAAGGAAATATAGCATCCCTGTCCATGCTTGCTGGACCACGTGTCAGCAGTAAGGTGGATTTTATGGCTGACTGCCTTGCACAACTATGCCAGAACATTCCCTTCCCCGTGATGGTAGAGAGATGGAATGGCCTTACGTGAAAAGTAGCAGCGAATGGGAACCTGCCATTGTGCGAATTCACGGAAGGGGGCAGAAACCACCAGGCTGAAAGGCAGAAGTTGGAGAGCCAAAAGCTTTGACAAGCTTGCATTTAGACGCTGGGCATGTGGGTGACGGGGACTGTATTTTTTTTCCCGCTGCAGCAGATGGGGCAGAGAAATTTGCTGGCTACAGTCTACAGCTGGTGGTGTGCTGCTGGCAGATGTGCTGCTAGGACCTGAGACACCCTGTGCTATTTCCATCATGCCTGTCAGTGGAGGCTGCTGAGAGGTAATTACATAGTTACATAGTAGGTGAGGTTGAAAAAAGACACAAGTCCATCAAGTCCAACCTATGTGTGTGATTATATGTCAGTATTACATTGTATATCCCTGTATGTTGCAGTCATTCAGGTGCTTATCTAAAAGTTTCTTGAAACTATCAATGCCCCCCGCTGAGACCACCGCCTATGGAAGGGAATTCTACATCCTTGCTGCTTTTACAGTAAAGAACCCTGTACGTACAGTAGTTTAAGGTTAAACATCTTTTCTTCTAATTTTAATAAGTGGCCACGAGTCTTGTTAAACTCCCTTCTGCAAAAAAGTTTTATCGCTATTGTGGGGTCACCAGTATGGTATTTGTATATTGAAATCATATCCCCTCTCAAGCGTCTCTTCTCGAGAGAGAATAAGTTCAGTGCTCGCAACCTTTCCTCATAACTAATATCCTCCAGCTCCTTTATTAGCTTTGTTGCCCTTCTTTGTACTCGCTCCATTTCCAGTACATCCTTCCCGAGGACTGGTGCCCAGAACTGGACAGCATACTCTAGGTACGGCCGGACCAGAGTCTTGTAGAGCAGGAGAATTATCGTTTTATCTCTGGAATTGATCCCCTTTTTAATGCATTCCAATATTCTGTTTGCTTTGTTAGCAGCAGCTTGGCATTGCATGCCATTGCTGAGCCTATTATCTACTAGGACCCCCAGGTCCTTTTCCATTCTAGATTCCCCCAGAGGTTCTCCTCCCAGTGTATAGATTGCATTAATATTTTTGCTACCCAAATGCATTATTTTACATTTTTCTACATTGAACCTCATTTGCCATGTAGTCGCGCAGCCCATTAATTTGTTCAGATCTTTTTGCAAGGTTTCCACATCCTGTGGAGAAATTATTGCCCTTCTTAGCTTAGTATCATCCACAAATACAGAGATTGAACTGTTTACCCCATCGTCCAGGTCATTTATGAACATATTAAATGGGATTGGTCCCAGCACAGAACCCTGACCATTCCGAGTACTCCCCATTTATCACCACCCTCTGAACTCGCCCTTGTAGCCAGTTTTCAATCCATGTACTCACCCTATAGTCCATGCCAACGGACCTTATTTTGTACAGTAAACGTTTATGGGGAACCGTGTCAAATGCTTTTGTAAAATCCAGATACACCACATCTATGGGCCTTCCTTTATTTAGATGGCAACTCACCTCCTCATAGAAGGTTAGTAGATTGGTTTGGCAAGAACGATTCTTCATGAATCCATGCTGATTACTGCTAATGATGCCGTTCTCATTACTAAAATCTTGTATTTAGTCCCTTATCATTCCCTCCAAGAGTTTACATAATATTGATGTTAGGCTAACTGGTCTGTAATTCTCAGGAATGTATTTTAGGCTCTTTTTAAATATTGGTGCTACATTGGCTTTTCTCCAAAGCTGGTACCATTCCAGTCAGTAGACTGTCAGTAAAAATTAGGAACAATTGTCTGGCAATTACTTGACTGAGTTCCCTAAGTACCCTCAGGTGCAAGCCATCTGGTCCCGGTGATTTATTAATGTTAAGTTTCTTAAGTCTAATTTTAATTCTGTCCTCTGTTAACCATGGATGTGCTTCCTGTGATGTGTCATGAGGATAAACACTGCAGTTTTGGTTACTGAAGCCCCCTGATTCCCTCATGAAGACTGAGGAGAAGAATAAATTCAATACCTTTGCCATCTCCCTATCCTTTATAACCAGATGTCCTTCCTCATTCTTTATGGGGCCAATATGGTCTGTCCTCCTTTTTTTACATACTTGGGATTTTTTTTGTTCTCCTCCACTATGTGTCTTTTATGTTCTGTCTTAGCCATCCTTATTGCACCCTTACATTTCTTGTTGCATTCTTTATAAAGTCTGAATGCTGATGATGATCCCTCAACCTTTTATTTTTTGAAGGTCTTCTCCTTTGCTTTTCTATGCATTTTTACATTGTAGTTAAGCCATCCAGGACTTTTGTTCGCTCTTTTAAATTTATTACCCAATGGGATGCATTGGCTACTGCCCTTATTTAATATGCCCTTAAAGCAAACCCATCTCTCCTCCATGTTCTTTGTTCCTAAGATTTTATCCCAATTTATGCCTTCTAGCAAGGTTTGTAGTTTGTAGTAATGATTCGGTATAGCAGGGGAAGACTGAAGTGGGTAAGGAGGAGGAGGAAGAACAGATTGTGCCCCTTTTGTGTGGCTTTTAAGTGCTCTTGCCAACGGGCTGAGTGGTTCGACATTAAATGCCTTGTTAAACATGTGGTACCTAAATGGTTGGAATTTTTTGATGTGCTTGAGACACAGTTTTCAGATAGCAACAGTGCAATCTGCTGCAGATGTGTTGAAAAAGGCCCAGACAGCTGAGCTTTGGGGAGTGGGCTGGGAGATAACAGCTTCAGAATGCCAATTTGTCCACCAGAATGCCAATTTGTCTACCAGTGTTCCTCCCTCTCCTTATGCTCATGTTCCTATCATCCTCAACCTCAGAACCAACATCTAAATCCAGTAATGGCTGGGCATCACAAAGGAGCAATTGGCTGATGCTGTGGTTAAATAACTCAGCTGACTCCTCAATGGCTGATGTTGGGGCTGAGGCAGGAATAGATGTAGACAAGGAGGCAGGTTTATCCACTTTGGCAACTGCAGGGTACTGCATATTTGTCTCTGCTTGCATGCCAGAGGATGAGGAAAGTTTAGTAAGCCAGTCCACCGCCTCCTCTGCATGCTGTGGCTGGATAGCATGGGCAAACTCACTAAACAGAGCAAATGATCCCCTGCCCAAAAACTGACCACCACATCCACCTTTGCCTGTGAACACATTTGTTGCTGGCCCCCTTACAGTGCCAAGGGAACATCTGCCTTCCCTTGTTGTCCTCCCAGACATTATTGGAAGGGAGGGGGTGGTGCTTATAAGCAAATGTAAAGAAGTTGAAATCTGTACGTAGATGCACTTTAATCAATGTAAAGAGGTGTTTGGTGCACTTTCATTTTAGTACTCACACTACACAGACGCACTCCACGGATACACTATAATATACTGCAATATAGTGTGCCAAACGTACAGTGACGCACAGAGCTATATGGCGATAAACTGGCAGTAACGTACACAAAACTATATGGCATTAAACTGACAGTACCGCACACAAAACTATATATGGCATTAAACTGGCAGTAACGCACACAGAACTATATGCCGTTAAACAGGCAGTAACGCACTTAAAACTATATGGCGTTAAACTGGCAGTAAGGTACACAGAACTATATGGCATTAAACTGGCAGTAACGCACACAAAACTATATGACGTTAAACTGACAGTAACGCACACAGAAGTAAATGGCATTAAACTGCCAGTAACACAATCAAATAGACGGGTTCAACTACACTGACACTATCTGAACTGTCCCTACTCTAGCTATACGCTAATGTCAAGATTACTGATTCGGTCTCACTACACTACACTGAAACTATATGAGCTGTCCCTACTAGGGATGAGCTTCGAGTTCGAGTCAAACTCATGTTTGACTCGAACATCGGCTGTTCGCCGAACAGCGAACAATTTGGGGTGTTCGCGGCAAATTCGAATGCCGCGGAACACCTTTAAAAGTCTATGGGAGAAATCAAAAGTGCTAATTTTAATTATATATATATTCATGGTATTGTGTTAAAAAGTGTTTGGGGATCTGGGTCCTGCACCAGGGGACATGGATCAATGCAAAAGTTTTAAAAACTGCCTTTTTTTGGGAGCAGTGATTTTAATAATGCTTAAAGTGAGACAATAAAAGTGTAATATCCCTTTAAATTTTGTACCGGGGGGGGGGGTGTCTATAGTATGCCTGTAAAGGGGCGCATGTTTCCTGTGTTTAGAACAGTCTGACAGCAAAATGACAATTCAAAGGAAAAAAAAGTCATTTAAACTACTCGCGGCTATTAATGAATTGCCGGTCCGACAATACACATAAAAGTTAATTGATAGGGCGCATGCGCGGAGGCTCAATGAGCGGTCGCACGTTCTAAGAGCTCCGCTCCGCTCCAGCCTGTCTTAGCCGCCGCAGCCAGCATTAGAGGAGGAAACGGCCGACCGGACCCCCTCGACAGTCCCTAAGGACCTGAAGGACCCCCCCATATGACCGGGGGCTCTGCCAGACGGGATTTATCCCGACTTTTAGAACCCGGCCCTCAGATCGCGGCCTCTGCAAAGATGGCGGCTGCCAGCGCGCCTCGAGGCCTAACACAGCATCTGGAGGAATCCTTGGAAGATTTTCCTCCTCTACCCTCCCACAACACAGGGAAACAACTCCAAACAGTGAGTAACCATCAGGATGGGCTATTTTCTTCCTCCACCTCAGACATCACAAATAGTGGACTCAATGACAGCTCCCCCCTCACACCGATGGATGAGAGTAATTACATCCAGGCTCCCCCAGGCAATCAGAGCAGCCCTCCTACCCCAACTCTCACAGACTTTTCCTCTTTAATGGAAACCTTCTCAAATATGCTCTCAAAGGGACTGGCCCATACTGCCTCACAAATCACATCTACCATATAGGCAGACCTGCAGCATCTGGGGGCGAGAATTGAAGCGATCGAAATTAAGACTGATCAAACGATTGCTATGGCCAACCAGAACACTGAAAGGATCCATGACCTACATGAACAGCTAGATATGGCATATGCAAAGCTCGACGATCTCGAGAATCGATCACGCAGATACAATTTCAGACTGAGAGGCCTCCCGGAATCGTTCAAAGACACAGACAAAGTAGTCCGCGCTTTCATCAAAAATTTGATCCCTGACATACCGGATTATAAGCTGGAACTGGATCGAGCACACAGAGCTCTCCAACCCCCCCGCCAAGATGGCCTACCCAGAGACATTGTTGTGAAACCTCACTTCTATAGAGTTAAAGAGGAAATCATGCATAAAGCCAGGGAAACTGACAACCTTTCCATTCAAGGGCACTCCATTCAAATTTTCGCTGATCTCTCGCCCTTCACCATACAACGACGAAGATCATTAAAACCCCTCCTACTTATCCTGTCCCAAAAATCGATCACTTATAGGTGGTCATTTCCTTTTCGCCTAAATTTTGCCTACTTGAACAAATCGTACAGCTTTACGAACTTTGGAGATGGGGAACGTCTGCTGCTACAACTAGGAATTATATCCCACTCCCCAACTTCTGCGTCTGCCCTGGACCCCAAACTCTGCGAAAAGACCTCCTCCAACGAGCCCCATCCAACCCCTATGGCACAAGCAACAGGCTAAGAGATCGAAAGATGACCGCCCACCTTAAGGAACAGTCTGCAATCAACTGTGTTCTTCCCTTACTATGACACGCCCACCTGGCATTGGGACACTGAATTTTGTATGTCCCCCTCTCCCTTCTAGCAGGGTTTGGACCTTAACTAACACTGGATGAGGTGACTCTGTCAATTTGCCTCATATCCTCATTAAACTTTTTTAAATGGGTTTTTTTTTTTTTTTTTTTTTTTTCTGTTTCTCCCCTCCCTGTATTTTTCATTGATTGGTCTTGTTTTTTCATCCTTCCTCCTCAAAAAATTTTAGTAGTCGATCTTCTTTTTGGCGGCATGGCTGGAGCGGCTACACTTCGCCTCCATTTGTCTCAGAGTGGTATTTTTTTTTCCCCCACTCGGAGACCTTTCCACAACCCCCCTGTTAGGGGTTTTGGTTTTTGGGAAAAAAACCCGTGTAGGAGGCATGAAGTCCTCCCCTCCTACAGGGAAACTTAGGTTACTAATAAGCTGTATGATGAACACCTATACTGTCTTCCTTTATATTGTTCTTGATATGTCCTGTTTTTACTTCTCATGTTCGACCGTCCCTCCTCCTTTTCTTCCCTTCTCCCACCTATTCCTAGAGTCACTCAGAAGCCCAGCCGAAGGTCTACAGGCTAAGCTCCAAAATTGTCCGGCTTCGAGGGTTTGGACACTTACCCAAATCTTGCTAGCTCAGGTAAGCTCACTTTATATGATGCGTTTATCCCTCCCTCTGATCCATGCACACTGACACACTTATTCCCCCTCCGCCCATTTGTATAGCTTCACATAATGTTCAAGGGATGAACTCCCCGGTTAAGAGACGTAAATTATTTAATCACTACAAATCACAAAAAATAGCAGTCCTATTACTACAAGAAACACACTTCCCATCCTCCTATAGTCCCTCCTTCATACATGAAAACTATCCTCAGTTCTTTCTCTCCAAAGCTGACAACAAAACTAAGGGGGTTGCAATCTGCTTTGCAAAACACCTTAAGTTCTCCCCGACTGATGTCATTAAAGACCAAGCAGGCAGGTTTATCTTAGTAAAAGGCTCTTTAGAGGGCGACCAATACTCCTTCATTTCTTATTACGCCCCAAACAAAGGTCAGGCCTCCTTTTTCTCCACTATGATGTCCACGCTAGGCCCACAACTGGAAGGGAAAATAATCATGGGTGGAGACACAAATCTCCCCTTTGACCTCTCACTTGACAAATCGGTGCCAGGCGCCTCTAGATCTAGGAAACCTCCAAAACAAAGTACTAAAATAGCCGCTACACTTTGTTCCCATGGCCTCGTAGATATCTGGAGAGAAATGAATCCCAGATCCAAAGATTATACACACTATTCGGCACCACATCATCTCTACACTAGAATAGATCATATTTTTATTCAAGCCCACAACATCCCGTCGGCTAATAAAGCGGTCATTAGGGACTCCTCCCTCTCAGACCACTCCATAGTTCTATTATTCTTACAGCATTCTCATGGTAATAGTAAACAATTCATATGGCGCCTTAACGAAGGACTTTTAAGCGATCAAATCAATTGCAAAATCCTAGCACAGGAAATACAAGAATACTTTCGACTAAACAATACCGGGGAGGTTTCCCCAGAAACTGTGTGGGCAGCTCATAAAGCAGTACTTAGAGGAAAAATCATCCAAATCACCTCCCGCCTTAAAAAAGAACGTACAGCAGACATTAACAACTTCCAATTAAAATTCCAGTCCCTGAGCAAGGCCCATAAAAGGAACCCTACCAGGGAATCCCTAGATGCCCTGGAAGTGACTCGGACTTCCCTAAACCTAGCACTTACCACCGAAGCTGAGAAGCATCTTCGATGGTCTGGGGCTCGTTTCTACTATCAGGCAGACAAAATAGGGACTAAATTAGCAGCCAAACTGTCTCCAAGACCTCGCTCCTTCTCCTTTCCCAAAATCCGCACTCTAACAGGGACACTATCTCAAAATCCGAACCGCATCATGGATGTATTCCATGACTTCTATACTTCGCTATATAAGAAAGAACTCTCAGCAGCCCCGCCCCCCATATCAGACTTCCTAGACAATCTACCTCTTCCAAAATTATCCTTTGAACATTCGGAGCTCCTAGATTAACCAAATTCAGAATCGGAAGTTCTCGGGGTGATCAAACAGCTCAAACAAAACTCAGCCCCGGGACCAGACGGTTTTTCAGTCGGATACTATAAGAAATTCGGACCATTACTAGCTCCGTAATTGGTCAAATTCTTCAATTCTCTCCGGTCTGGTTCTCCCGTGGATAAAGCCCTTAACCTTGCATTCATATCGGTCATACCGAAACCTGGTAAAGATGACTCTCTGGTCTCCAATTACCGTCCCATCTCTTTAATCAATAATGATCTAAAAATTCTTACAAAAGTCTTATCCAACAGACTAGCGTCTTGCATAGCTCTCTACATCCATAGAGACCAGGTGGGCTTTATCCCGGGGAGACAAGGACCGGATCAGATCAGAAGGGCAGTTGACATCATCTCCCTCCTCAACTCCCAATGGGATGGAGGATCCCAACAAAAAGGATACTTGTTATCAATTGACCTACAGAAAGCTTTTGATACTATTACCTGGCCATACCTATTCAGTGTCCTGGAGCGATGGGGATTTGGTCCAAATTTTTTGGGCACCTTACGAGCCTTGTATTCGAGACCTAGTGCACAGGTCAGAATGCAGGGCTACTACTCCAAACCTCTGTCTATAGAGAAGGGTACCAGGCAGGGCTGCCCCTTGTCCCCCCTCCTTTTCGCCATAGCGATGGAGTCTCTGGCTATTGCTATTAGAAATCATCCGGATATTAAGGGGGTAGTCTGTGGTAAACAAGAGCACAAATGCGCTCTTTTTGCTGACGACTTGCTGCTTTTTGTCACTTCCCCTCTGATATCGACCCCTAATATTTTCTCTCTCCTCGACAAATTTGGTGAAATTTCAGGCCTTCGAGTTAATGTCGCTAAATCACTAGCCTTAAATATAACGGTCCCCCCCGACACTCTAAGTAGTTTACAAAACCATTTCCCGTTTTCCTGGAAATCGTCATCTCTTCCGTACCTAGGGGTTTACCTCTCCACTAGTATAGCTTCCCTCTACTCTTCGAATTACCCGGCCATCTTCCGTAAATTAACCTCTGACCTATCTACTTGGAATAAACACAACCTTTCATGGCTAGGCCGTATTCATGCGGTCAAAATGACCCTCCTACCCCGCATACTGTACCTATTTAGGTCCTTACCCATCCCCATCCAAAAGTCTCAAATACAGACTCTTCAATCCAAAATTACACAATTCATTTGGGGATCTAAGGGTAGTCGTTGCCCGAACAGCATTCTATTCAGGCTTAAGTCACATGGGGGATTAGCCGTACCCAACATATGGTGGTACTACCAGGCCGCTCAGCTAGCCCAGATCTCCATAGTGTACTCAAAAGGCCCCAAACCAGACTGGGTATCAATGGAACGCCAAGCTATTCCTCTACATACTATTGACTATCTGATCTGGTCTCCTGCTAAGCAGAGACTGCCCATTTTAGCCCCCACGCTTTCCCACTCACTAGCTTTGTGCGACCGATTACATAAAAATCCCTCCCTGATCTCTGACCTTAAGCCCCTGACGCATTTATTTCATAACCCTGATTTTCTGCCGGGAATGAACATCCTAGCTTTCAGTTGGTGGTTAAATAAAGGCTTACTCAGAATAGGCAACTACTTCACATCTACAGGTCCTTTATCTCTTGCCTTCTGCACTAGTAAACTTGAGATGCCCACCGCGGAACATTTTCGGTTCCTGCAAATACAACATTTCCTTAAATCCATCTGGCCAAATAAACCAGACCCTCCTAAGATCACTAGTTATGAATCATGGTGTGCAGGTGCCACGGATCAGAGAGGGGGGATATCCATCATTTATGCTGCTCTAGCCTCGGTGACATCCAAACCTCCCTATGCCATCTCCTGGGAAAAGGACCTTGATATTTCCTGGGAAAAGGATAACTGGTTTTCCTGCTTTCAACGCTCCTTCAAAGGCATTTTAAATATTTCCCTGATTGAAGCTAGCCTCAAGATACTAACCCGGTGGTACAGGGTCCCCTCTCTCCTTGCGAAGATATATCCGGATGCTTCCCCTCTGTGTTTCCGAAGATGTAACCATGTAGGTACCATGTACCATATATGGTAGACTTGCCCAAGAATCAGGAATTTGTGGAACAAAGTCTTTTCAGTGATTCGAAAAGTAACAACCCTCCCGATTCCTCAATCTCCTGAGATTGCTCTGTTGAATCAGAAGGTAGATAAGGTGGATAAATATACCCAAAAACTGATCTTTTTTATGTTACTTGGCACTAAAATTACAATAGCAGCCTGCTGGAAAAAGCATAGGGTCCCTTTTACTGCGGTGAAGCATAAAATTTCCTGGATTATGTCCCAGGAGAAGATAGTCAGTATAATACAAGACAAAGCACGGTTCTTCGAACTTACCTGGAAACCCTGGGCCAAGTTCTGTAATATCCCCCTGTATCCTGGCGTTAGTTATCCTGACCTACCTGCGCTCTGAGTGACTGTGGGAGTACGTTCTCTCTCAGACTTTCCTGTTTTTCCCCTCTCTCTTCCTGCCTCTTTCTGTCCCCTTACTTTTCTTTCGTCTTTATCTTTAAACCAAACAGGACATGTTAAATAAATAAATGATTATCCTGAGACGGTATAAGTAATGCATTGTAGTGGCAGAGGGAGTTACCGCTATGCTATTTGGGCTCTTCGGAGACCAGGTATTCTGATCCTCTTAGACCTCCCTCCATACAGTCCCATTCTCACCTGTGTTTGAATGGTCACTTGACCATATATAGTTTTAGTTCTAAGTTTACAAGCTACCAACTTAGTTTTGCGTTATAGGATACACCCTGTTGGGGTGATTTAACCTGAGACCCGGGGTTCAGGGGAAGGGGGGCGGCTCCATACCCACAGCATGATCCCTTGTCGGGGTGGTTGTGGACGCCTCTCCTAATCCTGGCTCCCCTTCAAGCCCCAGGGCTGGTGGTCTATCTTTTCTCTAATACACCACACTGTTTCAATATTTTGCTAGTTCGGCCTTATTAGGTTGATTGAATTCGTAGGCTTATTACTCCAACTCCATCATCGTAGTGGGACCTGATGTCTCTGGTGTTTTTTTAATTTTTTTTTTTAGACATAGATAATTGTATCACACAATATGCTATCTGATGTGTTGTTTAGGGTGAATTAGCGTCTGCAAAGACTCTTATTAGTATGTCACGCACCTGTTGTTCCCTTTTACCTATAGTACTGATACGCTTGTTATTTTTGTACTGACCAAATTTGTATCAACATTGATAATTCTAATAAAAATTATTGAAAGAAAAGTTAATTGATAAAAACGGCATGGGAATTCCACACACAGGAACCCCGAACCAAAATTAAAAAAAAAAAATGACGTGGGGGTCCCCCTAAATTCCATACCAGGCCCTTCAGGTCTGGTATGGATATTAAGGGGAACCCCGGCCAAAATTTTTTTTAAAAATGGCGTGGGGTACCCCTCAAAATCTATACCAGACCCTTATCCGAGCATGCAACCTAGAAGGCCGCAGGAAAAGAGGGGGGGATGAGAGAGCGCCCCCCCTCCTGAACCATACCAGGCCACATGCCCTCAACATTGGGAGGGTGCTTTGGGGTAGCCCCCCAAAACACCTTGTCCCCATGTTGATGAGGACAAGGGCCTCATCCCCACAACCCTTGGCCGGTGGTTGTGGGGGTCTGCGGGCGGGGGGCTTATTGGAATCTGGAAGCCCCCTTTAACAAGGGGACTCCCAGATCCCAGCCCTCCCCCCTGTGTGAAATGGTAAGGGGGTACAAAAGTACCCCTACCATTTCACTAAAAAAGTGTCAAAAATGTTAAAAATGACAAGAAACAGTTTTTGACAATTCCTTTATTTAAATGCTTTTTCTTTCTTCTATCTTCTTTCTTCTTTCTTCTATCTTCTATCTTCCTTTGGTTTCTTCCTCCATCATCTTCTTCTGGTTCTTCTGGTTCTTCCTCTGGTGTTCTCGTCCGGCATCTTCCTCCGCGGCGTCGGCGTCTTCTTCCCTTCTTTTCCTCGGGCAGCTCCGCATCCATGATGGCATGGAGGGAGGCTTCCGCTGTGTGAGGCTTCTCTCTTCATCTTCTTGTCTTCATCCTCTTGTCTTCATCTTCTTTTCGGGCCGCTCCGCATCCATGATGGCATGGAGGGAGGCTCCCACTGTGTGACGCTTCTCCTCTTCTGATGGTTCTTAAATAACGGGGGGGGGGCGGAGCCACCTGGTGACCCCGCCCCCTCTGACGCACGGGTACTTCCCTGTGGCATTCCCCGTGACGTCAGAAGGGGACGGGGTTACGTAACGGGTGACCCCGCCCCCTCTGATGTCACGGGGAATGCAACAGGAAAGTCCCGTCAAGTCCCCATGCGTCAGAGGGGGCGGGGTCACCGGGTGGCCCCGCCCCCTGTTATTTAAGAATCGTAAGAAGCGGAGAAGCGTCACACAGCGGGAGCCTCCCTCCATGCCATCATGGATGTGGAGCGGCCCGAAAAGAAGATGAAGAGAAGAAGATGAAGAGAAGAAGATGAAGAGAAGAAGATGAAGAGAGAAGCGTCACACAGTGGGAGCCTCCCTCCATGCCATCATGGATGTGGAGCGGCTCGAGGAGAAGAAGGAAAGAAGACGCAGATGCCGCGGAGAAAGATGCCGGACGAGAACACCGGAGGAAGAACCAGAAGAAGAAGAAGATGGAGGAAGAAACCAAAGGAAGATAGAAGATAGAAGAAAGAAGAAGCATTTAAATAAAGGAATTGTCAAAAACTGTCTCTTGTCATTTTTAACATTTTTGACAGTTTTTTTGTGAAATGGTAGGGGTACTTTTGTACCCCCTTACCATTTCACACAGGGGGAGGGCCAGGATCTGGGGGTCCCCTTGTTAAAGGGGGCTTCCAGATTCCGATAAGCCCCCGCCCACAGACCCCCACAACCACCGGCCAAGGGTTGTGGGGATGAGGCCTTTGTCCTCATCAACATGGGGACAAGGTGTTTTGGGGGGCTACCCCAAAGCACCCTCCCAATGTTGAGGGCATGTGGCCTGGAATGGTTCAGCTCATCTGGTATGGATTTTTAGGGGGACCCCACGCCATTTTTTTTTTAAATTTTGGCCAGGGTTCCCCTTAATATCCACACTAGACCTGAAGGGCCTGGTATGGAATTTAGGGGGACCCCCACATCATTTTTTTTTTTAAATTTTGGTTCAGGGTTCCCCTGTGGGGAATTCCCATGCCGTTTTTATCAATGAACTTTTACGTGTATTGTCGGACCGGCAATTCATTAATAGCCGCGAGTTTTGAATGACTTTTTTTCCTTTGAAATGTCATTTTGCTGTCAGACTGTTCTAAAAACGAAAAACATGCACTCCTTTACAGGCATACTATAGACACCCCCTAGGTATGAAATTTAAAGGGATATTACACTTTTATTGTTTCATTTTAAGCATTATTAAAATCACTGCTCCCGAAAAAACGGCCGTTTTTAAAACTTTTTTTGCATTGATCCATGTCCCCTGGGGCAGGACCCAGGTCCCCAAACACTTTTTATGACAATAACTTTCATATAAGCCTTTAAAATTAGCACTTTTGATTATTCATGTTCATGTCCTATAGACTTTAACGGTGTTCGCGTGTTCAAACATATTTTTTGCCTGTTCGCAAGTTCTGGTGCGAACCGAACAGGGGGGGTGTTCGGCTCATCCCTAGTCCCTACTCCACACTAATCTATGTATGAATGACACAGTCTCACAACACTACACTACACTACAGTGAAACAATCTGAGCTGTCCCTACTCTAGCTGCACATTATGCAAAGCTGAATGATGGTCCTCCTCAGTACACTCACACTATCCCTAGACTGATACTAAATTAATATTCTACACTGACAATTGAAGCAAAATAGCACAGTATATTACACTAACTAACTGATAGCACTGAACAGAGCCCTGTTAAATCTCTCTCCACATCAAAATCATACAGAAAATGGCTGCCATTAAAAGAATACTTTTATACTGTTGGGCGGGAATGAGCCATGATTGGATAAAGTCATGATGACAGTGTCCAATCATGACTCTGACAGTGCTCTGTGCCCTAAATTGGCTGAAGCTTTCACTGCTTCAGCCAATCAGGGCTTGCAATGCACTGTTCAGCACCACAATGCATTGTGGTCCGTTCGGGGGACCAAACAAATGGTCGAGCGACCCGTTTGTTTGGCTGCTCTCCGAATGTCCAAACAGCGAAAGTTCAGCCGAACTTTTTTATGTTCAAGCCGAACCGTTTGCCCATCCCTAACCAGCAGCAGACAGCTCTGGGTACTAAAGAATTACTTTAAAGACTTGCTTAGGCATCCATCACAACAGCTGCTCCTCCTTAAACTGACAAGAGGCTCCATGTCACATTGGCAATGAATGGTTATACTGCCAGTATCTTTAAAGATCCCTCCACAGCATGGCCTCTGTGTGTTTTATTTTGTGCCCTCTCTGTGATGGCAAGATGAGCTCTGCCATTTTCCTCTTATAACATGGATCCAAAAAGGTTGGCCCAACAGTAATGATCTCTCTCTTTCATGTTACAAATCCAAGGATCCTTTCACAGGCACCGAAGCATGAACATGCTCATCCATCACAAATTATCAAAGGCAGAAGAACCTGAGTCAGAACTGCTGAGAACAACGCTGTTTTTGCAATATAGGACACCTCTCAAATAAGGATCAAACACACAAAAAGGGCAAAAAAACACAAATACAAAGGATGCTCTATTAATAAATTTTGTTCACATAAGATTCATGCAACTTTCACCCAGGATTCCAATTCAATTGACTCTAAATAGAAAATGTGTGACTCTTGAGTGAACATAGGGGTTGATTTACTAAAGGCAAATAGACTGTGCACTTTGAAAAGCGGTGTTGTCCTCTGCAAGTGCAGTTGCTCCAAAGCTTAGTAAATGACGTAAGGCTTCACTTTGCAAAGAGTACCCAATCACATGCAAGGACAATAAAAAAACTGCATTTTTTCTTGCACATGATTGGATGATGGAAGTCAGCAGAGCTTCTGCTCATTTACTAAGCTCTGGAGCAACTGCACTTGCAGAGTGCACAGTATTTTTGCCTTTAGTAAATCAACCCCATTGTGTAAACAACATTTGTAAATAGTATAGTAATAAAATAAACTGAACTACCCTAAACACCCCCCCCCCCGGGAAAAAAAGAAAATACAAAACCCTCTGAATAAAGAAAAAAGTTGATTTTTTTCAACACACTTCTTATGAGCGACTCATTTAGGGCTTCTATCAAATTTTTCCAAAGGTAAAATTGGTAATTTCACTGTAAAACCAATTTTCACCAAAAACACTCTGCTCTTCATTTGTAATTAGCTGTGTGAAAAGGCAATCATATATTAAATCGTATTTAAATAATAGTATAGCTCTTTTTTCTGACAAATGCTTTGTACACAATTTAAATACATCATTTATCATTGGATAAACACGAAAGAGTCACAAAAATTGACATATAATAAAAAGCTGATCACACATTTGCAGCTGCTCTATGCTCAGTAACTGTCTTGTACGATGACTTGACAAACTGTTCAATAATTGGTTGTTTGGGAGAATCAGATCTGTTTTTAATTAGAGGGAAAGGGTTTTGAAACAAATGTTTGTTGGTAGTAAATTCTTATGTTTACCTAGCTGTGCAGCTGTGATTGCATTGCAACATTGCTGCTTTCTCATTGAGTAATTTGTCTTTCTTTTTCTTGATTTTCTTTAAAATGACAAAATGCCATATCATTATTGGGACTTTCCTAAGGTTGTTTAAAGGCTACAGTTAAAAAATAAAAAACCTGTGGAACAAACATAGTTTAAACATAGAGTGTCTTGAATTTAATTTCAACATACTTATTTTATGAGCAAGATTAAATACACTTTGATGACTTAAAGAACCACAGAATATAAATTACTTGATTAGCATAAGCTGGTTTATGTGAAAGAGTTTTTAATAAAATTCAAAATAATTATGTGAAAGTTTCAAAAGACATTCAGGAGATTATCAAAAGATGCAGACAAATGTGATATGGGGTGGAGATATTTTCAAACACACAGTTGATAGAATTTCATTAGTGTTCATTAAAGTAATCCTGACACCATAGTGCCATCTTTCAACTACCATGCCAAGTAATGTAAAGCAAAAAGTTGCATAGAAATGTTGAATAAATCTAGAATATTTCTATCTTAATTGTGCAGTTCAGGACACAGACCCTAGGTTATAGGCTAATACTGTCAGGTGATTGAACACTGGCAAAGCTTTTAAAGACATGACCCATGAGCGACCCTACCCACTCTGTGAATTTTTTGATAGTGTCCTAAGGTGATGAACCTCTTATCCCTTACAGAGAAATCAGTCTTAGCTTAACTACAACATGTAGTTTATTACTGTATTTTACTTCAGATTCTTCTTATTCCTTACAGAGAAAAAAAGTCTTAGCTTAACTAATGTATTATTTTACTTCAGATTCTTCAATCAACTCTTCACTGTTTTGTAATACAACAGTAGGAGCAGTGCATCCAATTTGGTGCAAATTCAGAGTAAAACTCCCTACATGGGTGCTCACCTCGGCACTTAGTCGTAAGCCTCAGGGTGCTATACAGGCCCAGGGCCATGGTCCAACCCTGTAAGACCTAAACCCTGAAGACCCCTTCGGGAGTATGCCCACTGTGTGAATATATGTAGGCACCAGTGACATGAACAGGCAAGACAGGGTTATCTTGTGTCTTTGACTGTTACTGTACTCTCACAGCAAGAATGGGTTATAACACCTCCATTATTTGCTTTACACTATTTATATGTGTCCTGAATAGCATACGTTCATATGTTAAAACTCAAGAAACTGGAATTGCTTTTGAAATGTATTCACTTAGAGAGTGTTACATTTCTCAAACTTGGCATTAAATGCCATGCCGTCTTAGGTGGATGGCCAGGTGTTACAGCACAGGCCACACACTTTGCCACCACTTCTGCCTACATCCCTTTATATGGTACTCAGGCACTTCCCCTTGCAATTTTGCCAAGAGGACTTTGCTACAGAACAGTCACTGCTCTGTTTGCTGCATTTTCCTTAACTTACCTTATTGCCATACCCCATTCCACGAATACCCCACAGGGGAATATCCTTACTCATAGAAATGACAGAGGCTAGGAGTAAAGAAACCATGGCAAAAACTCAGGCCATCATTCGCTCTGCAGAAGGCAGGACCTTTTTTAACATTTAGTTCTAACTCTATCTCAGACATGCAACAGGCAGTCTATTGACTAAAGAAGTTTTTTCTCTAACTATGTCACAATTACTCTGACAACTAATGGCTTTAATATAGACATCACTGCCCAGGGTTCAAAAGCACCAGGCTTCTTCTACACCCCCAATATCTCTACCTGAGTCAAATCCTGATATGTCTGCTCAGGAAGAGGTAAAGATAGAGGGAAATGAAGAGGACACAGAAGTGTTGTTAGAGGAGGTCACAGAATATTTTTCACCCCAAAACTCCTATACACCTGATATTATGGCTGCATGCAATATGCATGCCAGTTATAATATGCCTATGCTGTGCACAAAAGCCTCCATGAATATGTTTTGACTGAACAATTACGGCAATTACCTTTTTCCTTCCTCTTTTGTGTGAATGCCCTACAGTAAGTCATGACACAAATCTCCAGAATGGCCCTAATTTCTTTTCTTATGCACAGAATCTGGTGGCTAAAAGCATGTATACCTGAAGCTGCCTGCAGAAAATGATTTACACATATGCAATTTATATGCGGATGTGTTTTTGGTGAGGCACTTGACAAACTCAGGAAGATTTCAAAATCCCCCTCCTTGGGAGCTTCTACCTCTTCAAAATGTAGAGCACCTCAACACAGTGGCGTCACTAGGGTTGGTGTCACCTGGTGCGGTAAAAAATGGTGTCACCCCCCCTCCAGCATTAAGCCCGGCTAGTGCATCAATGTGGCTCTCCCCCTTAACCTGCCACAATGGATGGAACCGGGATGTGAGGGATCGGGGGATGGTTGGAGCCGGGAAGGGATCAGAGGGGATGGATGGAGCTGGGTTGGGATTGGAGGGGATGGATGGAGCCGGGATAGGATCGGAGGGGATGGATGGAGCCGGGATGGGATCAGAGGGGTGGATGGAGTCGGGATGTGATTAGAGGATATGTACTAGGGGGTGCTTTGGGAAGGAAGAGGAATTGTGCTGGGGGGTCAAACTTCAAATCTGCCCCCTCCTACTTCTAGCATGAGTTCTAACCCAAATCAAAGCCCCTTGGCACATATCCTCTAACCCCCACCCCCTCCCTAAAATCACTCCTAGCAGCATAGATGTTACCTGTCGATGCCCCACCTCCCAATCACCATGTTCCCCTCCCCTGCAATATTGTTACTTACAGTACCTTAGCCCCGGGCAGATGCAGTAGAGCAGTTTCCCTCCTCCTCCCGGTCTGTGTACTTGTAAGGAGGAGGAAGCGGCTATAGTCCAGTCTGTAGTGAGTGCAGCCAGCGGGGAGAGATGACTGTAGAGTACTGGACGGTGGGATCCCGGGCACCTTGTCTCTCTGCCTCACTCCCTCCTCCCCCACTCTAACTGCACATCGCGTGCAGCTGAAGAGATTCCAGAAGGAAAGGAGGGAGCCGCGGTACCGGTGCTTGTCTGAGCCTGGTGTCACCCTCTGGAGGGTGTCATCCGGGTGCGGACCGCACCCCCTGCACCCCCCTAGCAACGCCTCTGCCTCAACACTCTGCTCTGGCCTTTACTTCTAAACCAAAGTTCAGCCCTTCATTTTGGTACAAGACTAAGGATGAGCTGAACACCCCCCGGTTCGGTTCGCACCAGAACATCTGAACAGGCAAAAAATTTGGACGAACAAACGAACAGCGTTAAAGTCTATGGGACACGAACATGAAAAATCAAAAGTGCTCTTTTTAAAGGCTTATTTGCAAGTTATTGTCATAAAATGTTTTGGGGACCTGGGTCCTGCCCCAGGGGACATGTATCAATTAAAAAAAAAGTTTTAAAAATGGCAGTTTTTTCGGGAGCAGTGATTTTAATAATGCTTAAAGTGAAACAATAAAAATTAAATATTCCTTTAAATATCATGTCTGGGGGGTGTCTATAGTATGCCTGTAAAGTGGCACAGTTTTCCTGTGTTTAGAACAGTACTGCAGCAAAATTACATTTCTAAAGGAAAAAAGTAATTTAAAACTGATCACGGATGTAATGAATTGTCGGGTCTCAGAAATATAGTTAAAACTCATTGAAAAAACTGGCATGGGTCCCCCCCAGTCCATTACCAGGCCCTTTTGGTCTGGTATGAATATTAAGGGGAACCCCGAACCAAAAATTTTTAAAAATTGCATGGGGGTCCCCCCAAAATCCATACCAGGCCCTTCAGGTCTGGTACGGAAATTAAGGGGAACCCTGTGCCAAATTAAAAAAAAATGGCTTGGGGTCCCCCTCAAAATCCATACCAGACCCTTATCCAAGCACACAACCTGGCAGGCCGCAGGAAAAGAAGGGGGACTAGAGAGCACCCCCCTCCTGAACCGTACCAGGCCACATGCCCTCAACATGGGGAGGGTGCTTTGGAGTAGCCCCCCAAAGCACCTTGTCCCCATGTTGATGGGGACAAGGGCCTCATCCCCAAAACCCTTGCCCGGTGGTTGTGGGGGTATGTGGGTGGGGGGCTTATCGGAATACAGAAGCCCCCTTTAACAACGGGACCCCCGATCCCGGCCCCCCTCCTATGTTAATTGGTAAGAGGTACATTGTACCCCTACCATTTCACAAAAGAAAGTGACAAAAATAGTAAAAAAGACAGGAGACACTTTGGGATAAGTCCTTTATTAAAAGATAAAAAAATAAAAATGTCCCACAATGTCAATTCATCTTCTATCATGCCGCCTGACGAATTGAAAAAAGAAAAAAAAAACGTAACAGCTCCGCCTCCATGGGAGGCTCCCACCTCCATGGGAGACTCCCGCTAATTGATGCTTTTTGGTGACAGCTGTTATATAGCTGAGGGCGGGGCCACTCGGTGACATAAACTGGTGACCCCACCTTCCTCTGACATCACATGAGGGCATGTGGCCTGGTACGGTTCAGGAGGGGGGGCGCTCTCTCGTCTCCCCCCCTCTTTTGCAGTGGCCTGTCAGGTTGCATGCTCGGATAAGGATCTGGTATGGATTTTGGGAGGACCCCTATGCCTTTTTTTTGGCGTAGGGTTTTTAAAACTTTTTTTGCATTAATACATGTCCCCTGAGGCAAACAGAGGTCCCCAAACACTTTTTATGACAATAACTTGCATACAGTATAAGCCTTTAAAATCAGCCCTTTTGATTTTTCATGTTAGTGTCCCATAGACTTTAACGGTATTCGAATTTGCCATGAACACCGCATATTGTTCGGTGTTCGCCGAACGTCCAAACAACCAAAGTTCAGCCTGAACTTATGCTCGGCCAAACCATTTGCCCATCCCTACTTAGAAAACAAAGTCAAGAATTGAGGATGGCTGTTACAATTTGCTTCTCTCTGTGTCACAGATGTCCCAGGCCTGTAGGTTCAATTGGTGATTTCAAAACCAACCAAAATCTGCTTGAGGGCAGTCAGATTTGCAGACAGCCTCAAACGAACTCTTATCTCAGGAAGTAGTCTTTCTAGTACCTCTGAAAGACAGGTTCAAAGGATTTTATTAAAACCTGTTCATGATTCCAAAATCCAACTGGGCCGTCCTATGCTGGACCTAAAATTCCATAACAAACACTTTCACATTCAAAGTTCTGAATGGAATTTAAAAGGTCTGTTATCACCTCTTTAAAACAAGGGGAATACCTAGCATCTGTGAACATGCAAGAAGCCGTTCTGCATATTTCCATTTACCCATCTCAGCAGAGTCTTTGGTGCATCACAGTAGGAGACAATCATTTCCAGTTTGTTGCAGTGCCATTTGTTTTTTTTTTGTTTTTTTGCCACTTCAGCCAAGTAATATTTTTAGAAGGGTATTATTTCAACTTTCCAGTCAATCTTATCCCTTAATACTTTCACATCATTGTGGCATTCTCTTTTTTTTCCCATCCATTTAATAAATCATTGTGTTTACACAGTAGTCTGTGTCCTTAAGCAGGACTAGTGGTGAATTATATCCCCACTTCTCCCTGTCGTGTATTTTATCCCATAAATTTAAGGCGTGTTTAGTGATATCCAGTGTTTTCGTGCTCAATTTTCTATATTGTGGTGGAATGCACACATTTTTACCCAAATCCACCCCACTCATTACATTCTCAATTTTCACCCATTGTTTTTCTTTATTATTACTCACCCAATCTAAAATACGTGATATGACTATATCTACATAATATTTTTTAATGTCAGGTGCCCCCCACCCCCCCTCTTCTTAACATTCGCTAGTTGTGCGTACTTAATTTGTGTTTTTTTCCCCCTCCATATGAACCTGACCAACAATGTGTGTAATTTATGCAAAAAGCTCTGTGGTATTAAAATTGGGAGCATTTGGATTTTATATGTAATTTTAGGGAGTACTGACATTTTAAGTAGGTTTATTCTGCCTCCCCATGAGAGTCGGTTCCGCGGAAATCTATTCAGCTCAGACCTGATCTCATTAAGAAGTGACATATAGTTGGCTTGAAACAGTGTCTCTTTTATTGGTGAGATTTTAATTCCTAAATAATTAAGCACTTTTATCCCCCATTTAAATGGTAGACTCTTTTGAAACGCCTTATCCCCATCCTTGTCCTCTACAATTTCTAGTATTTTCGGCTTGGTTGTATTAACTCGAAAGTTGGATACTCTGCCATAACTCCTGACAATCTCAAGCAGGTTCGGAAGGGTGATCCCCGGACGGGTGACGTACAATAAGACGTCATCCGCAAAGGCAGCTACTTTATATTCTACTTCACCGATTTTAACCCCGCTGATGTCCGGGCTGAGTCTTATCCTAGCCAGTAAGGGCTCCAACGTCAACACAAAAAGCAACGGGGAAAGTGGACACCCCTGTCTAGTACCATTATACAACACGATAGGTTCAGATAAGGTACCATTTATCTTGACTCTTGCAGTGGGGAAGGTGTACAGGGCTTTTATCCTGCTAAGCATCCTATTGCCTATGCCAAACTCTTCCAAAGTGGTCCACATGAAGCCCCAGTCTACCCTGTCGAAAGCTTTTTCAGCATCCATCGACAGGAGTAGCCCTGGGGCTCCCCTATCCTTCATTGTCTGAGCCACCATTAGTATTTTAATGCCGTTGTCTCTCCCTTCCTGTCAGAAAGGTTACCTGATTGGGCGCCGGGGCGCGCTGGGTCGCGTTGGCGCTCGTGTCCCTGTTCGTGCTGGGGCGCGTGTCCCTGGGGGCGCCGGTGTGTCTGGGCCAGCCGGCCGTGGCGTTCGGGGTGGCGTCCGGGCGTTCGCGCGTACGCGCGTTCGCGCTAGCGCGCGTCCGCGTTAGCGCGCGTCCGCTTGCGGGCATTGCCTTTGACATGCCCGGTAGTGTGGGCGGGCACGCCGGTGTCGGGGGCGCGCTCGGGCGCGTGCGGGGGCGCGCCGCGCTTTGGCGAATCGGCGCGCGCACGTGCGCGGCGTTTTGGCGCCAATCGGTCTATTTATAGCCTGCCTCTGCATTGTCCCGGTGCTGCCTGATCAAACAGCTTTACCTTGTTCCGTGATCATCCTTGTGTTCCTGAACCCTCGTTGTGTTTACCCGTTGTGACCCGGCTTGCCTTTTGGACTCCCCTTGACTGCTGCCTGAACCTGACCCCGGCTTGTTTGACCTCGTCTCCTGCCTTATCCCTTGTACCGTTGCTGCCAGCCCGTTGCCGACCTCTGCCTGTGTGTGACCTGCCTGATCTGCTCCTGCTCAGCACCAGCCTTATCCGGCCCGAAGATCCACCGGTTGCTTGCCAGACCACCGCATTCCAGGACTCTCACTTCAGGCCTTCATACCACTCCGCATTCGCGGGCCTCCTGTCTACTCTACCAGGGGCCCCGAATCGGATACGTAAGGGAGCCTACCCTCTGCCCAAGCGGACTCACCTGTCTGGTAAGTGTGGGACCTGACAGTATCAGGCAGCCATGACTGAGTCCGGGCAGGGGGCCTCCCCTATGGATGAACTATGCAGGCACCTAGCGGGCCTCACGCAAGCTGTTAAAAGCCTACAGGAAGGCTACACCAGACTGGAAGGACAGGTCCAGGCCCTCACAGCCTCTCCTCCTGGAGCAGTATCCAACCCTGCCTCAGTACCTTCCGTAGTGATGCTCCCACCCGAACCCAGAGTACCTCCACCCGAAAAGTTTTCTGGAGATCGCAGTAAGTTCCGGGCGTTCCGTAACGCGTGCGAACTCTACTTTGCCCTACAACCCCGTACGTTCTCCCTGGAAAGTACTAAAGTGGGGTTCGTCATATCCTTGCTGACAGGCGAGCCACAAACTTGGGCTCACCACCTCCTGGAGCAAAAGGCCCGATCTCTTGACTCCCTGAGTGACTTCTTCCTAGCCATGTCCCAGCTATATGAGGATCCTCAGCTAACAGCCACTGCAGAAGCCGCCCTGCACTCCCTTCAACAAGGTCGCAGAGCGGCCGAAGATTATGCTGTGGAGTTTAGGCGTTGGAGTGCAGACACGGAGTGGAATGACGCAGCCTTGCGTCACCAATATCGGCTGGGATTGTCAGACTCCCTAAAGGATGAATTAGCACGAGTAGGGGTGCCTCAGACACTAGAGGAGCTTATCAATTTGTCAATTCAAATTGACCGCCGTCTCAGGGAAAGACGCTCTGAGAGATCTGTGAACCACCCACGCCTCACCTGGATGCTGCCCAGAGCCCCTAGTGCCCCAAACCAAGCTCCGCCTGTCTTGTCTGCTCCAGCCCAGGAGGGTTCGGAACCCATGCAGTTGGGGCTGCTCCGTCCTTCTCTGACCCCAGAAGAAAAGACTCGAAGACGCACACTCAACCTGTGCTTGTATTGTGGAGAGCCTGGCCACTTTGCTAAAGCATGTCCCAATAAAAGACGTAAGTGCCTGCCGTCTTCCTCATTGTGTGCGCCTGTCCTACCTAGTACCGGTAACCATTTAACCTTTTCCATTGTCTTACAGTTACCTGGAAGGAGCATCCCAGTACCGGTCATCGTTGACTCGGGAGCTTGCAGTGGATTCATTGATCGGACCTTTGTTGAAACTCACCATATCCCCACTCAAACCAAAACTCAAGGACTGGCAGTCTTTCTAGCGGACGGTTCCACCCTCCGCTCCGGACCCGTTACCCAGGAAACGGTTCCCTTATTGGCCACTATTGGCCCAGAACATCAGGAACTGTTACGCCTAGATGTCATCTCCTCTCCTCTTTTCCCAGTTATCCTAGGAATACCTTGGTTACAGGCTCACAACCCTAGTATCAACTGGGCTACAGGCAAAATTCAGTTCTCTTCTGAGTATTGTAAACAAAACTGCTTACGGGGGACCTCCACAACCTCTTCCCAATGCCTGTGTTTGGACTCGGAAACTAAGCTCTACCCAGATCTTCCTGAACCATACCGGGATTTCCTGGACGTATTTAGTAAAAAGGGAGCAGAAACCTTACCGGTACATAGATCCTATGACTGCCCAATAGAACTTTTACCGGGTACCGAAGTCCCTTTTGGGAGGATCTTCCCTCTAACTGTGCAGGAGCTGGGCACCTTGAAAACCTATATAGACGAGAACCTAAAGAAAGGGTTCATTCGTCCTTCCACGTCTCCAGCTGGGGCAGGCATCTTTTTCGTGGAAAAGAAGGATCACTCCTTACGTCCCTGCATTGATTATCGGGAACTTAACAAGATCACTATCAAAAACAGATACCCGCTACCTTTGGTTCCTGAATTATTTCAGAGACTAGGATCTGCTACCGTTTTCACTAAGTTAGATCTCCGTGGGGCCTATAATTTAATTCGCATAAGAGAAGGAGACGAGTGGAAAACAGCCTTTCGCACTCGATTCGGACATTACGAATATCTTGTCATGCCTTTTGGTCTGTGCAATGCGCCGGCAACCTTTCAACACTTTGTCAACGATGTCTTTCACGACTTACTGGACTTATATGTCATTGTCTACCTGGATGACATCCTGGTTTTTTCTGCCTCCCTGACGGAGCACCGTGAACACGTACGAAATGTACTCTCCCGGCTGAGACAACATGGCCTTTACGCCAAACTCGAAAAATGTGAATTCGAGCGTCAATCCATCCAGTTCTTAGGTCTGATCATTTCTCCTGATGGCATTAAAATGGATCCACAGAAAGTATCCGCTATCCTGGATTGGCCTGCACCAACTGATAAAAAAGGAGTTCAGCGCTTTATTGGCTTCGCCAACTTCTATAGGAAGTTCATTAAGGGATTTTCCTCTATCATTACTCCAATTACAGAACTTATCAAACAAGGGTGTCGGTTCCGCTGGACCCCTAGGGCCCAAGAGGCCTTTGAAAGACTCAAAACGTTGTTTACGTCAGCCACGATTCTTAAGCACCCCAACCCTGCCTTGCCGTTCGTCCTGGAAGTGGATGCGTCCGAGGTTGCTGTTGGAGCTGTACTGTCACAGAGACAGGGTGCCAAAGCACTCCTGTACCCCGTGGGATTCTTTTCTCGTAAACTCTCTCCATCCGAGAGAAATTATGATGTTGGTGACCGAGAACTTCTTGCCATTAAGGCAGCTCTGGAAGAATGGCGCTATCTCCTGGAGGGTGCAGCACACCCCATTTTGGTCTACACAGACCATAAAAACTTAGAATATTTAAGAACAGCCAAGAGACTGAAACCCCGGCAGGCAAGATGGGCACTTTTCTTTTCACGATTTGTTTTCCACATCACCTACAGACCCGGATCCAAGAATGTCAAATCCGACGCCCTTTCCCGAATGTTTCTTGAATCGGAAAAAGTCCTGCCCCCAGACACCATTCTCCCCTCTGGAAATTTCCTAATTCTACAGGAGGACTTGATTTCACAGATCAGACGAGCTTCCTTGGGAATGCCTCCACCTGCTGAAGCCTGTACCAAGGATGGGCTGTTTTGGGTCAAGAATAAAATTGTGGTTCCTGAGGAGTTAAAGGTACGAGTGCTAAGCCTGTGCCATGATCACAAGCTTGCGGGTCACTTCGGCACACGGAAAACAATTGACCTTGTTCAACGCACCTTTTGGTGGCCTCACCTTGCCAAGGATTGCAAAAAATATGTGGAGTCCTGTAACACGTGTGCCAGGAACAAGACTAGCCGGACTAGAGCATGGGGCCTGTTGAAACCATTACCAGTTCCAGACAGACCTTGGGCCATGATTTCCATGGACTTTATCGTGGAACTCCCACTGTCAGAGGGTTTTTCGTCCATTTTTGTCGTAGTAGACAGGCTGTCTAAAATGGCTCATTTTCTCCCCATGAAGGGCACCCCTTCAGCCATGGAAACCGCCTCCATCTTTATTAAAGAAATCGTCAGGCTACATGGAGTCCCGACCAGTATAGTCTCAGACAGAGGTGTCCAGTTTACCTCCAGATTTTGGAGGGCCCTCTGTGGCGCCCTTGAGATCGAGTTGTCCTTTTCTTCGGCTTACCACCCTCAGTCTAACGGACAAACCGAGAGGACAAACCAGACCGTGGAGCAATACATCCGCTGTTTCTCCGCATTCTCCCAGGATGACTGGGCTTCCTTGCTGCCCATCGCGGAATTCTCATATAATAACTCAATACATTCAGCAACTAACCAGTCTCCGTTTTATGCCAATTATGGTTTCCACCCATCCTTCTTGCCTGGAGCACTCCCTGAATGCCCTGTTCCTGCAGTATCTGAAACCTTGGATTTTTTCTCCAACAACAATAAATTGCTGCAGGAAACCATGACCAAGGCTCAGGAGGACTACAAGAAGATCTTTGACAGAAAGAGACGGGGGGAACTTGTCCTTGAACCTGGCAATTCTGTCTGGCTGTCCACCGCTAATCTCAAGTTAGCATGCCCATCCAAGAAACTGGGCCCCAAATACCTGGGTCCTTTCTTGGTCAAAAGGAAGATCAATAATGTGGCATATGAACTCGAGCTTCCCGACTCTTTGAGGGTACACCCAGTGTTCCACGTGTCCCTCCTGAAACCGGTCACCCCCAATTTCTTTCCTGGTCGCAGTGTTGGCCCACCCAAACCTATTATGGTTGATGGCGAAGAGGAGTTTGAAGTGGAGGCAATTCTAGATTGCAGAAGAAGGCACAACCAAGTACAATATCTGGTAAAATGGAAGGGCTATGGACCCGAAGAAAATTCGTGGGAACCGGAAAACAATTTACATGCTGAAGAACTTTTGAAATCCTTCAAAACCTCTCATTCTTCGAAGATGGCCCAGCTGGGCATCCGGAGTCTGCCCTTGAGGAGGGGGCACTGTCAGAAAGGTTACCTGATTGGGCGCCGGGGCGCGCTGGGTCGCGTTGGCGCTCGTGTCCCTGTTCGTGCTGGGGCGCGTGTCCCTGGGGGCGCCGGTGTGTCTGGGCCAGCCGGCCGTGGCGTTCGGGGTGGCGTCCGGGCGTTCGCGCGTACGCGCGTTCGCGCTAGCGCGCGTCCGCGTTAGCGCGCGTCCGCTTGCGGGCATTGCCTTTGACATGCCCGGTAGTGTGGGCGGGCACGCCGGTGTCGGGGGCGCGCTCGGGCGCGTGCGGGGGCGCGCCGCGCTTTGGCGAATCGGCGCGCGCACGTGCGCGGCGTTTTGGCGCCAATCGGTCTATTTATAGCCTGCCTCTGCATTGTCCCGGTGCTGCCTGATCAAACAGCTTTACCTTGTTCCGTGATCATCCTTGTGTTCCTGAACCCTCGTTGTGTTTACCCGTTGTGACCCGGCTTGCCTTTTGGACTCCCCTTGACTGCTGCCTGAACCTGACCCCGGCTTGTTTGACCTCGTCTCCTGCCTTATCCCTTGTACCGTTGCTGCCAGCCCGTTGCCGACCTCTGCCTGTGTGTGACCTGCCTGATCTGCTCCTGCTCAGCACCAGCCTTATCCGGCCCGAAGATCCACCGGTTGCTTGCCAGACCACCGCATTCCAGGACTCTCACTTCAGGCCTTCATACCACTCCGCATTCGCGGGCCTCCTGTCTACTCTACCAGGGGCCCCGAATCGGATACGTAAGGGAGCCTACCCTCTGCCCAAGCGGACTCACCTGTCTGGTAAGTGTGGGACCTGACACTTCCCTTCCGGGTACAAAGTCTACTTGGTCGGAATGGACAATCTCGTTTATTATCTTTTTCAATCTATCGGCCAAGATCTTTGCGAAGAGCTTCGTGTCGACATTCAAGAGGGAGATGGGCCTATAACTGGAGCATAACGTGTTATCCCTCCCCTCCTTCCCAATGATTGCAATACTTGCTTCAAGTGCTTCCTTCCTCATGTTCCAACTTTCCCCAATCCCATTCATGTATGAGCACAATATGGGGAGCAATGGTTCCTGTAGTTTTTTATAATAAAGGGCGGTCAGCCCATCAGGGCCTGGACTTTTCCCATTTGGAGTATTCTGTATGGCTTTTCTTAGTTCCTGTACAGTCACAGGGGCATCTAACATGACTCTATCTTCTTCCGTGATTTTTGTTAAATTTGCCTCTTTTAAGAAAGTTTTACTGGCCTCACACTTACGACTGATAGATTCCTGAGAATTGTCTGCATTTATTGCATACAACTCACCATAGAACTCTTGAAATGCTTTTGCTATATCGCACGTTTTGTATTTAGTTTCCCCTGATTTGGCCTTGATCTTTTCAATATAATTGCTCGTTTTCTTTTTTTTCAGGACCCTAGCAAGAAGCTTGCCCGGTTTATTGCCATAGATATATCTTTCTTTCTTAACCAAGTGATAGGTTTTACGTGTTTCCTGTTCTAAAGAAGCCCTCAGCTCTTCTCTTCTTTTATGTAGGTTTATCCAAACCTCCCTCCCTCCTGATGCTTTGTGTTGTTGCTCTAGTTCTTGAATCTCTTTAATCAGGGTTAACCTTTTGTTTTTCAATCTCTTGTTTTTTTCCGCCCCTACCATCATAAATATGCCCCTGATGTATGCTTTGTGCGCCTCCCATATTGTAGCTTCATTTACTACCCCGGGTGTATTTATCTTAAAGAACCACTCCAGCTCCTCCTTGATTCTCTTTAAAATATCTTTGTCAAGTAACAGGTCTTCGTTCAGTCTCCACCCTGAGCCCTGTGTATCAATTTCTCCTATTTTTATTTGTAAGCTCACCGGTGCATGATCGGAAAACGTCATGTTTCCAATAGATGTGACGTCCTCCAGCAGCCTGTGTTCCACCAGGAAAAAGTCAAGTCTCGAGTACATCTCATGCACGGGGGAGTAATAAGTGTAGTCCCTTGTATCACCTTGCTGGGTCCTCCATACATCCACTAACTGAAGCTGATGCAGCTTCTTTTTGAGTTTTCCTACCCATACTCCCCCCTCCCCCGGACATGCAACGAACAATCTCTTTCGGGGTCTAAACACAGATTAAAATCCCCTGCCACAATAGCCTTCCCCATCCTAAATTCTTCGAATGTTGCCCATTATTTTTCTGTGTGTATTTTTATTTGGCCCATAGATGTTTGCCAGGGAGCATTTTGAGCCGTTAATTTTACCTTTCAGGAAGAGAAATCGACCCTCAGGATCAGCTAATCCTTCCTCAAGTTCAAACCTAATCTCCCTGGCAAACCCTATGGCGACACCTCTTGCCCCTTTGATTGGTGAATCACTATAATACCAAACTGGGAAATCTCTGGAAAAGATTTTTTGGTTCTTATTGACACTTAAATGTGTCTCTTGCAGCATTGCAAGCTCAGCCTTCAAAAACTTCAGTTCCCCTAAAATATTAGCACGTTTTACGTAAGAGTTCAAGCCCCTGACATTATAAGAGACAATTTTTAAACTAGGCATCATCACTCACTCTCATTTGTTTTCTTCCTTCTGTAATGCAGGCTCCTAATACTATTATTTTAATTAATCCCTCCCTTACCCCACCCCCCACCCTTCCCCCCAATATCCCCCCCATCCCCCCTCCCCCCAACCTCCCAAAACCCCTCATCTCCTACTCCCCCTCCCTCCTCCCCCTTCCCCAGGCTTTTGGGGGTAAAGCGGGCCTCAACTGGGCCCAATGCATAACCGTGGTCCCCCAACTCCACCCGGCCACCCGGTTGTCCCCAGAGGTTGAGCTCGGGGTGGAATCTAATCGAGACCACAGGTTTCCCACTGAGTATGGGGGGTTGCCTGTCCCGAGCGTCCCTCCCGCACACCTCCCACCTGTGTGCGGGAGGGACGCTCCTATTGGTGACCACTGGAATTATGTGTTCAAAGATAGGTTTCCACTGTTGTTATTTGTACAAAAAATACATTCAATAAAGAATAATAATTAACCACTTGCCGACCAGCCGCCGCAGTTATACTGTGGCAGAATGGCACGGCTGGGCGAAACAACGTTATGTTACGACGCTTCGCCCTGTGGCCAATGTGAGTGCCTGGTGGGCGCGATGACCGTTGGGCTCCCATGATCGCTCGTGACACACTGAGAACCAGGATCTGTGTGTGTAAACACACAGATCCTGGTTCTCTGAGGGGAGAAGAGACTGATCATATGTTCATACAAAGTATGAACAGCGATCTGTCATCTCCCCTAGACAGTCCCATCCCCCCTTCAGTTAGAACACAGAGAGGGAACACAGTTAACCCCTTGATTACCCCCTAGTGTTAACCCCTTCCCTTCCAGTGACATTTTTACAGTAATCAGTGCATTTTTATAGCACTGATCACTGTATAAATGCCAACGGTCCCAAAAATGTGTCAAAAGTCTCTGATGTGTCTGCCATAATGTTGCAGTTCCGATAAAAATCGCAGATCGCCACCATTACTAGTAAAAAACAAAAAAATAATAATAAAAATGCTATAAATCTATCCCCTATTTTGTAGACGCTATAACTTTTGTGCAACCAATCAATATACGGTTATTGTGATTTTTATTACCAAAAATATGTAGAAGAATACATATCGGACTAAACTGAGAAAAAATTCACTTTTTTAAAAAAAATGGGGATATTTATTATAGCAAAATGTACAAAATATTGTGTTTTTTTTCAAAATTGTCGCTCTTTTTTTGTTTATAGCGCAAAAAATAAAAACAGCAGAGATGATCAAATAACACCAAAAGAAAGCTCTATTTATGGGAAAAAAAGGACGCCAATTTTGTTTGGGTGCAGCACCGCATGACCGCGCGCTGCACCCAACTATAGTATTTTGTTTGTGTCAGAAGATTCAAATTACATTACAAATAGGAAATGCATAAGACCCCTTTCGCACTGGAGGCGTTATTCAGGCATTTTAGCACTAAAAATAGTGCCTGTAAAGTGCCTGAAAAAAGCCTCATCTGCAATCCAAGTGTGAAACTCAGAGTGCTTTCACACTGGGGCGCTGCGCTGGCAGGACGTCCAAAAAAGTCCTGCAAGCAGCTTCTTTGAGGCGCTTTAGGAGCGGTGTATACACCGCTCCTAAAGCGCCCCTGCCCATTGCGCTTTGCAGGCACTTTTAACCCTTTATTCGGCTGCTAGCAGGGGTTAAAAGTGCCTCGCTAGCGCCCGAAAAGCGCCGCAAAAATGGCGTTAAAATGGCGGGGCTTTACCACCAATGCCCTGGCGCTGGCAGTGTGAAAGAGCTCTAAAGAATACTTGGGAAATTACCTAAGCTTCTTTACGCAGAGAACTGTCTGGAGTGGTGTTCACTCTAGGCTCTAATGTAAAGCTACCTAAGCAGATAGACCTGTTTTAGGTCTATCTGTGCCACCTACTCCAGTTTCTGTTTCAGAATAAAATAGAAACTAGTGTGTAACACTAATTAACAAAGAGGTCCAACCTAGCATTCATAATTTGAGCTGTTAGCAGACTGCTCATGACCTTTACTGGATGTGAGCTGCACATCCTTCTACTTCCCTCCAGATCTCCACTAAATGAAGGGGCAGGGATTGAATAGTAATCCAGAGCCTGTAGCTCCAACTGTACTGTTCTGTGCTGTGTCTATCACAGACACAGCATACAACAGGGAGCAGATCAATCTTAATTAACAAAGAGGTTTGAACCTTTTGGTAATCAGGAGCAGCTTCTGTCTGTTTTCTGTCTTTAGAAGATGGGTGCAAGCATTATGCTTACACCACTCTTTCCCCCACAATTCAGAACTTAGATGTTATTGCATGTTTCTTGTTTCAGTTTGAGGTATAGGAGAATGCTTTGTATAGGTGTTCTTTAACTGTTTTTTTGTATATGGAAATTCCTGTTTACAGGGATCAATAACTGAAGCTCACATTAAACCCATCTTCTTCTATATTTTCTCCACATTGTTTACAGTTCTGTAAAGATGTTCAGTTAGAGAAAGACAGTCTAAAAGAAAGATGATCTTGTGTTGCTCTCTCTTTAGAAAATGCTTGAAAATGTTATACAAACTTTATAAGCCATGTATTTATAGTTTGATTGTAAAGTAATGTATTATAAAGGTATACAACATCAGTTTAAAAACTGTTAACATAAAAAAAATACAATATGCCCCAAACAATTATGGTAGAAGTGGAAAACTTCTCAGAAACAAATGTTATACAAACTTTATAAGCCATGTATTTATAGTTTGATTGTAGAGTAAAGGTATTATAAAGGTATACAACATCAGTTTAAAAACTGTTAACATAAAAAAAAATACAATATGCCCCAAACAATTATGGTAGAAGTGGAAAACTTCTCAGAAAACAGGTATTTATTGTATCTGTAACACAGTACATATGGCGCTCCTAGGAGAAGTGCAGACTCCCTTGGTCCATTGGAACTCTCCTCTGCATCTGTAGACCATCAACAGGGTAGAGGAATGGATGAGACAACTGGATGGCTGAACAGGAGAAGAGATCGAGACTGGAACCTCTGCAGCTCCCGCAGAAGATCTGGGTAGGATCACCTCAATGTAGAAGAAAACGAACAGTGGGGCACTGAGGTCAGTATCAAACAAAAAGCACTTTATTAAAATAAGCAGAACACTTACATTGAAGTTAACATGAAACAGCATGGATAGGGAACACTTGAGACCAAGCAGCTGTGATCAGTGTGAGGCTGTAGGCATCACTAAGCAAACAGAAACTGAGGATGACAGGGAGCCAGCCAGCTCAAAGTATGGATATTAGTGGTGGCGTTCTAGGCTGCATACGAGGATGACAGCTGTCAAAATGCCTGGTGGATGTCAGGAGAGGGAATTTGCATGATGCATTTCCAGGGACTTTGCCCTCTTTTTTAAATGCATCTGTGATCCTCGGTCTCTGTTTGCTCAGTAATGCCTACAGCCTCGCACTGATCACAGCTCGTTGGTCTCAGGTGTTCCCTATCCAAGCTGTTTCATGCTAACTTCAATGTAAGTGTGCTGCTTATTTTAATAAAGTGTGTTTTATGTAAATGTAAAGTAGTGAGTAGTGAGTGTTCAGCTTGTATAACAGTGTAAATGTTCTGTCTCCTCAAAATAACTCAACACACAGCCATTATTGTCTAAACTGCTGGCAACAAAAGTGAGTACACCCCTAAGTGAAAATGTCCAAATTGGCCCCAATTAGCCATTATCCCTCCCCAGTGTCATGTGTCTCGTTAGTGTTACAAGGCCTCAGGTGTGAATGGGGAGCAGGTGTGTTAAATTTGGTGTTATCGCTCTCACTCACTCATACTTGTCACTGGAAGTTCAACATGGCACCTCATGGCAAAGAATTCTCTGAGGATCTGAAAAAACTAATTTTTGCTCTACATAGAGATGGCCTAGGCTATAAGAAGAATGCCAAGACCCTGAAACTGAGCTGCAGCATGGTGGCCAAGACCATACAGTGGTTTAACTGGACAGGTTCCACTCAGAACAGACCTCGCCATGGTTGACCAAAGAAGTTGCGTGCACACGCTCAGCATCATATCCATAGGTTGTCTTTGGGAAATAGATGTATGAGTGCTGCCAGCATTGCTGCAGAGGTTGAAGGGGTAGGGGGTCAGCCTGTCAGTGCTCAGACCATACGCCTCACACTGCATCAAATTGGTCTGCATGGCTGTCATCCTAGAAAGAAGCCTCTTCTAAAGATGATGCACAAGAAAGCCTGCAATCAGTTTGCTGAAGACAAGCAGACTAAGACCATGGATTACTGAAACCATGTCCTGTGGTCTGATGAGACCAAGATAAACATATTTGGCTCAGATGGTGTCAGGAGTGTGTGGCGGCAACCAGGTGAGAAGTACAAAGACAAGTGGGTCTTGCCTACAATCAAGCATGGTGGTGGGAGTGTCATGGTCTAGGGCTGCATGAGTGGTGCCAGCACTAGGGAGCTACAGTTCATTGAGGGAACCATGAATGCCAAAATGTACTGTGCCATACTAAAGCAGAGCCTGATCCCCTCCCACAGGACAGTATGCCAACATGATAACGACCCAAACACTCCTTCAAGATGACCACTGCCTTGTTAAAGAAGCTGAGGGTAAAGGTGATGGACTGGCCAAGTATGTCTCCAGACCTAAACCCTATTGAACATCTGTGGGACATCCTCAAACGGAAGGTGGAGAAGCGCATGGTCTCTAACATCCACCAGCTCCATGATGGCGTCATGAAGGAGTGGAAGAGGACTCCAGTGGCACCATGCCCAAGAGGGTTAGGGCAGTGCTGGAACATAATGGTGGCCACACAAAATATTGACACTTTGAGTCCAATTTGGACATTTTCACTTAGGGGTGTACTCACTTTTGTTGCCAGTGGTTTAGACATTAATGGCTGTATGTTTAGTTATTTTGAGGGGACAGCAAATTTACACTGTTATACAAGCTGTACACTCCCTACTTTACATTGTAGCAAAGTATAATTTCTTCAGTGTTGTCACATGAAAAGATATAATAAAATATTTACAAAAAATGTGACGGGTGTACTTAGTTTTGTGAGATACTGTATAGCCTTGAACAATATGGTTACAAATAATCAACTGTCTAATTATTGAAATTTACCCTTTTCAATATTTCTAATGTTGAGTTAGATTAGCGTTTTTTTTTTTTAATACAAAAAAGTATATTAATAGATAAAAAGATAACAGCGTTATGCAGAGGATACAATCCAGAAAGTACAACGGTATAGTTTAACAGTTAGTGAAATAGAATACATTTGAGTTGTTGAAAAACACAATACATCCTGAGTGTGGGCTTATGGGATTGCAAATGAAAGAGAATGTATAGTGTCTATATTATATATCAGAGCATATAAAATATTTTGAAAGCATTGCGATCTTTGGGAATAAGACAGTATAATAAGATACCTGTTGACAGCAATATTATATGGGTCAAAGAATGTTGTTGGGTTATGCCTAAGATAACATTTTATCACTATTTCTGTATTAAAATGTAGTAGTAATCCTGGCGTATGCTGCCCATACGAAGGATATTATGTGTAAACCGAGATAAAATCATGGAATAGAACTACTGATACCTATCATAGGAAAATGAAGAGTAGATGTGGACCAAAGCACAGGAAAAAAAAATGTGGTAATATAGGGAAGAGATCTTTCCCATCCCTGGCTCAGCCATAGGTCTACCGGGAAGTATCTTTTCAGGAGAACTGTGTCCCAGGTATGTAAGTGTAATCTATTATGCAAGTAATATCTGCAGGAATATTGATACTATCACATCCTGTACTTTTTGTTATATGAAAGATCATGGCAGGGGGGGGATCAGTTGGGATGTATGATGAGTCTTATGATTAGATGGGCGAGGGCCCTTAACTGAGTAATTGGGCATATTCAGAAGTTGTGTGGAATTGTTGCCAACTGGCCCATATGTTCCTGTATGTGGTGGAAGAGTCGTGTGCTTGATGCACAAGTTCTTCCATTTCGGCTATTTTGTTTACTCTTTTGATCCAGTCTGCGATTGTGGGTGTGTTAGATGATCTCCAAAGTACTGGGATACATAGTTTAGCGGCATTGAGGAGATGTAGAGCTAAAGGTAGGGATGAGTGGTGTAGCAGAGCTTGGGCTGAAAAGAAATCTAGATGAAGTGAGGTAATTTGGGAGGTGAAGTGAAAAAGTTTAGTCCAGAAGGTAGATATCGCAGGACAATCCCACCATATGTGAAGGAGTGATCCGTTTTTGTCGTTGCATCTCCAACAGTTGGGTGAAATCTCCAGGTTAATTTTGTGTAACTTGAGTGGTGTTTTGTACCAACTGGAGAAAAGTTTATATCTGTTTTCCTGTGTTGCAACATTAATCGAGCCTTTGTGAATATTAGAATATATCTTTCCCCAATCTGCATCAGAGAGTTTGATGGAAAGATCTTTTTCCCACTGTGTACTGGCAATATTCGATTTAGGGGTGTGATCATGAAAAAGGTTCAAATAAAGGATGGAGATAAGGTGACGTTGTGGTTCAGTGGCAGTACAAAGGGATTCAAAGTGTGTTTGATTTCTTGAGAGAGCAGTACTTATTAGGGGATCAAGGAGAAAATGTCTAAGTTGCATATATGACCAGAAAGGGATTTGGCGGTTCGTTCCTTGGGAGTTCATGTGGATAGCGGTATGATTTTCCCCTTAGAGAAGAAATCTCCCAGATTCGTCTGGGATCCCATTTCACGAAGGAAAGAATCATCAGTGCCCGGTATGAAGTCAGGGTTATGTTTGATTGGCGTGAGAGGGCCTGGGGAGGATGAAATGTGAAATTGTTTACATGTCGTATTGAAAGAAGTCAGCGTGTTACCGATAAGGGGATGTTGTTTGCATTTTGGTGAGATGTGATGAGGATGGGTCCAGGGTAGATTGTGGAGCGGTAAGTGTGAGAAGGCTTGTTCAATGGCGATCCAAGCTTTGGTTTCAGCGTGGACATTCCAATCAACTATTTTGGAATGTTGACAGGCCCAATAGTATTTTCGAATATCAGGTAAACCTAGACCGCCTTTCATTTTGGGTATGGTCATTCTATGGAAACTTATTCTAGCTCGCCTACCATTCCATATGAATTCCGTAGAAGATTTGCGGAATGAGTTGAAAAAAGTACGTGGTAATGACACGGGAACTGTTTGAAGCAAGTAAAAAAATTTTGGCAGTATGGTCATTTTTATAATAGAAATTCTACCAAACCAGGAGAACACTCCTGTCGACCAAGCTTTGAGATCTTTTTGGATATTTTGGAGAATGGGAGTGTAGTTTTTGCTGTATAAATCCGATAGTGAGGTCGGAATATAAATCCCAAGGTATTTAATGGCATTTGGTTTCCATTTGAATGGGAAGTTATTTTGACATTGGACTATTATGTCTGGTGGTAGAGTTATATTTAAGGCCTCCGATTTAGCAAAGTTGATTTTAAGATTGTTGAGATTTTCAAACAGGGTGAGTTCTTTGAGGAAGTTGAGCAACGTAATGTGCGGCTCTTTTAGAAATAATAGGGTGTCATCCGCAAACGCCGCTAATTTGTACGTAGATTTTGCAATGGTTATACCTTTAATGTCTTGATTATCTTTTAAACGTGTAAGACATGGTTCTAGTGATAAGACAAAAATAAGCGGAGAGAGTGGGCATCCTTGCCGTGTACCGTTGGCTATGGAGAAGGCATCCGACAGGTGTCCATTAATCCTGACTTTGGTTGTTGGGGTGGAGTACAAAGCTAGTATAAATTGTAGCATACGATCCCATATGCCTATGTGTTTTAGGACCTCCGTTAGGTAGTCCCAAGCCACCCTGTCGAATGCCTTCTCCGCATCAAGGGAAAGAAGGAATCCCGGTTGCTTCGTTGAAGTCAGCCATTTGTGAATACTGATTGCCTTTAGGGTGTTGTCCCTTGCCTCTCTACCTGGGACAAAACCCACTTGATCCAAAGAGATAAGGCCAGGGAGGAGGGGTAAAAGTCTATTAGCTAAAATTTTTGCATAGATTTTTAGGTCAACGTTTAATAATGATATTGGTCTATAGTTGGGAATTAAATTTGGATCTTTATCAGGTTTTGGGATAACCACGATGTGAGCCATGAGAAGATCTCTGGGAGGAGGGTTATCGGAGGAGAGGGCGTCGAATGCATTTAAGAAGTGAGGATGAAGTGTGTCGATGAACTCCTTATAGTAACCTACTGTTAGACCATCCGGTCCTGGACTTTTGCCTGTTTTCAGTTGTTTGAGCACAGTATCTAATTCATCTTTAGAGATGGGACATTCTAGGTGTGATGCTTCTGTGTCAGAAATGGGTTTAGGACCATGTTGGGCTAAGAAGTCTTTAATCAAGTGTGCTCTATGATCAGCGTTTGTCACGGGAGTGTGTGGTTTTATATTATATAGTTTTGAATAATAGTTTACAAATTGGTCTGCTATCTGTTTATTGGAAGTTACTTTAGATCCCATAGAGTCATTGATAGAGTGAATTGTTGTGGATGATTTTTTTGCACAAAGGTCTCTGGCGACAATTTTGCCGGATTTGTTGCCATGTTCATAGAATAGTTTTTGTGATAATATATAATTGCGTTTTATTTGTTTGTGCAACACATCTATCAACTCTGTCCTCACCCGAGTGAGTTCTTGGAGTGTGGAGATAGCTTGTGTCTTTTTATGTGTTTTTTCTAAATCGTGTATACGCTTGGAGAGGTTGGAAATGTGTGTGTTTGTCTTTCACGTCTTCTTTTGGAGGCTATAGCTATTAGTTTCCCCCTTATGGTACCTTTGTGAGCTTCCCATTTTATCATTGGGGATATTTCAGGAGAGTTGTTATCTTGGAAATAAAGTTTAAGACTGTCGTGTATAGTGGACACTATTAAAGTGTCTGTAAGTAGTGACGGATCAAGGCGCCATATTTGTGAGTGGGTTTGATTGGACCAGAATTCCATGGACATGGTTATCGGGTGGTGGTCCAATATGTACATTGGTTCGATGGAGGTGTTTTTGAGCATGGTGAGGTCTCTTTGTGAGATAAAAAAATAGTCAAGTCTGGAGTAGCTTCCATGGGGATTGGAGAAAAAAGTATAATCTTTAGTTGTGGGGTTTAAGGTACGCCATGCATCATGTAATGTCAATTCCTGAAAACATTTCTTAATTGCTCGTAGGGCAGAAAAGGGTAAATTGGACGATCCTGAAGAGGTATCTTGTAAGGGATTTAGGGGTACATTAAAATCTCCTCCCTTTACTAAAATACCCTCTTGAAACGATGCGAGTAATTGCAGTGTGTGTCGCAAAAAGGGGACTTGTTTAATATTGGGGGCATATATGTTTGCTAAGGGTAATCATTTACCGAAGAGCGAACCTTTGATAAATAGATATCTTTCGTCTACATCCACTAAAGTGTCTGTGATTATGAATGGACAATGTTTTGCGATAAGGATTGAGACCCCTTTTGTTTTTGATTGCTTGTTGGTGGCATGAAATGCTGTTGGGTACTGTAAGTTGGAGAATTTGGGGGCAGAATCTGTTTTGAAATGAGTTTCTTGGATGTATATAATATCTGCCTTAAGTTTACGCATAGACAGAAGAACTTGTGTATGTTTTTCAGGAACATTGAGTTCCCTTACGTTTAGCGAGACAAATTTAGTAGTAGTTTTGTGATTAGATTTTGATGTAGAATCGTGTAAGACAGGCAACATTATGTACTTTGGGAGATGTTGTGTATTATTCTGGATTGGTGTTTACTGGATATCGTCCGTGTTCCAGATATATGAGTGGGAGAGATAGAGAGGTAATGGGACACGTGGTGCGTGTTATTATGTTTGAGAGCTACGATCTAGGAGATCAGTGAGAGTCTACTCAGAATGAGTGTAGTTTGATTAAAAGTAGGGGATGAAATGTGGGCAAATAAGGAGGGAAAGATGAGAGTACTTTGGTTTCAGAGATGTCGTAGTGATAGGGATTATAGGCAAAAGGAAATGATCCGGGAACTAGTGATACCTGCTCGCTATGTCGTAGACGAGTATAATCTCATGGTAGATGGTACCAGAAAGGGTCAGTGGCGTTTTAGGTAAAGGTTGAGTGTGGAAATCAGGCAGTCAATTAAAACCACTGTGTGGGAAGGTGACTCAACTATAGTGTAGAGAATAGAGAAACCTGTCAACAAGGGACGAGGTCCGCGGACATGTGGGATAGAGATAAGAAGAGGGCATGGACTGAAGACGGTCCATGTGTGGTATGGAGGTTATGGGAGTACTGGAATCGTTGCCCTTGAACGTTCTAGGTGGGTACTGAAAGGAGCACAAATCAATTTGCGAAGAGTAGTTGAAGAACCTGGTGTGCAGTAAAATAAATCAATAAAGCAATGTAATATTGTTGAATTCGTTCCCAGGGCGGTCGCAAAAAAATAACCATGAGTAACAATCATATCTGTCAGCCGGGAAAGGTCTGATTCCTGAATCGCTTATGTCCAGATATTGGAACAATTAAACATTTATAAAGAAAACTTGAACAGTATGAAAAACAGATTATTCATCATAAGTAGAAAGCAATACCTCTTAAGAAAGTTAAACCAGTCAGAAGCCACTAATTAATTAACTACCCCTGATGGTGATTAAGAAGCTTGTTATAAAGACATTTGAACTAAACATATGTGTAGATCATTAAGCTAGTAGGGAGCATATCACAATGGATATGAGGAGGTCCTATAAGTGAATGGTAGATGTTTTTGAGCTTCTCTTATTATACTCTTGTATGGAAAACCTGCCAGTTCCGTTTTGGCAATAGGTCAGCACTCCAGTCAGTGTAAGGTATTCATGAGGGGTAGGAATAGTTAAACAGAAAAGATGTCAAGTACCCTAATCGTTTTATTTTTCTGTAGAGAGTGTGTTATCAGAACATCTGAGATCCCTATTCATGTACCTAGCTATATAGGGGTGGAAGGTCTTATACATCTTCCTCTGAGAGATGCGTGTGTTAGTACAGGAGAAGGAAGGGCAGCGGTATATCGCTAAGGTTACAAGTCTGATCCCGCTTCGTATAAGGAATAATGAACTGCTTCGTGAGTCATGTTGAGGGGGATCTTGTAACAGCAGACCTTGGCTCCTCCTTGTTATTCGCACCTAAAGAAGGCAACCAATTGTGTAATATAGATCTGGTTGTCATGGTAGCAAGTTTTGTTTTAGCTTAAGCTGTTCAATTTCAAGATACATGTCAGCCAGAACATACAGTGAACTTAAACAGGATCATTACGTGGAGAACAAATAATGTTACCAGCTACCTTTTATGTCTAGATGTGGGGTCCCGGGTATATTTTTAGTTAGAATCACCAAGTAGTGTACTAGGAGCAGGGTGTATCAGTGTCAAGCTGACAGCGTTATGTACAGCTAAAGGAGAGCTATTTTTTTTTTTTAATTATTATTATGTAATTATTCATCTTTTTTTTTTTTTTTTTTTGAGTGGACTTCCCTGATGATCCGGTACCCCATTAGATTTGAAAGTAAAACACCATGAGAGTTTAGGTGTAACAGAGCTCTAGTGGAAACTGCAAACTGATATTATGGAGCCGTATCTGTTACGGTGTCATGAGATGGTCAAGCCGTGAAGGCAGTACTCTGCGTTGGTCAGGTAGCGCTTAGATACACAAAGATATGAATATGTGTAGAAAGTGGGACCTACACTAAACAAGCTTTAAAGATTATAAGACTGAAGGAAAACAATACCAGCAGGGGCATGAACTTACAGTGTTAGGAAAAACAATAATTGAACAGTCAGAGGATAGCTTTCAATATGTGTTGTAGAAGCCATCTGTATTCACCGATCCCTTCTGGCTCTTCTGGAGCACGGGGGTTTCATCGGACTGTAGATCGAAGGAGATTGTGGATCGGGTTGTAGAAATCTTGGTTCCGATGGTGAACGATGTCTTCGGTATCTTAAGTTCTGGGTCTCCATTGATTCACTTCTGGAAGGTGCCGAAGGTGATGTAGAGGTACGAAATTCCGCATACCAATCTGGTACTTCCGTGAGAGGGATGCCGAGAGTGTCACAGAAGTAGTGCAGATCCTCAGGGACTCTGAGGAGAGCTGAGCATCCTTGTACTGTTGCCGCCAAACCAAAGGGGAATTTCCAGCAGTATATTATACCCTTAGTACTGCCAGAAGGGGTTGCAGTTCCCTTCTGCGCTGTTAGGATATATTCGATAAATCTTGAAATAGGCGAAGTTCCGTGCCGTTATGTAATAAAGGAGTCAGGGTTCGTGCTCTCCTCAGAATTTCTTCTTTCAAGTAGTAATCAATAATACAGCATACCACATCCCTAGGAAGTTCAGAGTCTTTTCCTTTCGGTCTCAGAGCACGATGGATTCTTTCCATCGCAATGGGAACATCTCTGGGTCTGCTGAGTAGAATATTAAAGATATGGGTAACTTCACTTTGAAGGTGTTCCCCATCCACGGCTTCAGGCAAACCTCTCAGCCGGAGATTATGGTGTCTGTCACGGTTATCCAAGTCTTCCAAGTGGCGATTGATATCTCTGAGTTGTGTGTGTGTCGATCGCCAGATGTTGGTGACGGATCTTTGAAGAATGGAGGGCAGTTGTTTGTTCCACTGCCTGGACTCTTCCAGTAATAGCCTGGATTTCAATTTTTAAATCCCAGATAGCTGCCGTCAGGGTATCCTTAATGTCTTTAGCCATGGATCTAAGATCGCTCAAGCTAGGTTGTTGATGTGGGGTGAGAAGAATCCCCACATCATTGTGTCCATTGTGAGATGGAGAAGCAGTTCCATTAGGGTTAGGAGGATGCTGCTGATGGATCTGTGAGGTGGGAGCCGGCGCCAAACTTCCCGTCTGTGCCCGAAACATCTCCGGAATGTTTTGACTGGATCTTGCCGGTAATTCGCGGGGAGAACATGATCGGGAGGTCGACGATGTTCTAGAGGCAGTACCCATCGTTTTTCAGGTGTGTGAGATGTCGGTGACCGTCCGTAGAAGGCAGATTTCTAGCCCTGTCAGCGGAGCTCTGAAATCAAGCGGCCATTCTCTATGAGGTCAAGCCACGCCTCCTAGATTAGTGGTTTTAATGCTGATTTTGTAATGAGAAAAAAATAGGCAAATCCTACTCTTCCTTTGATCATTTTATTTATGAATGCAGACAATCTATGTCCATTTCTGATTTGTTAGGACCTGACGGCTTATGTTTGCATGTTTTCATTAATTGGTGGAGCTGAAACAATGTTTAAAATGTTCTTTTAATAGTTGTCCCAAGTTTGCAGTAATAGAAATTAGGATAGGATCAGTGGGAACTTGGGCTGGCTGCAACATTTGCTTAGTATCATTAAATCTATAGCCCAGTTCAAAATGAAAAAGACCCCGACTTTGTAATAAAAACAATAAACAATAAAAACATAAAGCTGAGTTCCAACCAACAACTAAATATACAAAGTTTAAATACATACCTGTGAATTGCTTTATTTGGCAAATGATTTGCAAAGCGTGCAGTCTTGGATGACAGGTACACCTTCCAAAAAGCACAAAAAGTGTCACAGCCTGGCCAAGGATCCGCCCAGTATGTCATTGGACAGTGAAGAAACATGTATCACACTAGTGAGGTCATTTTTGTGCTCTCATCTGCTGTAAACCCATTTACCTTCACAGCACTACACAAAGCATTAGAGCCCTGCTTGGCCCAAAGTGCTTCATCTCCCCCTGAGCAGATGCTGCTGTTTTAGAGACTAATCAAGACAGATACTTGTACAATTCCTAGCTAATATATAGTATACATATACAGTATGTTTATCAAAATTCGAGTATATATATATATATATATATATATATATATACACACACACACAGTATATACCTGTATATATATATATATATATATGTATATAGACATACTGTGCTTACTTTATATACTGTATATTGAGCTCAATAGTAACCTGTAAATCCACTTTCATTCTACTCGTGTTCTTGCTGCTTATAATCTGAAAATGATGATAATTGAAAATGTTGTCCTGATCTTATGCTAAGGTGACAGATGCTTGCACCTGCTACAAAGGCACGCATATAAAATCAATATATTGGAAGAATTAATCCCAAAGGAAATATATAAAAATCAATCATACATGCTTCTCAGTTGACAGATCATGTTTGCATGCATGATGCCATGAGCTTTGATGCCGTACAGACACTTTCTAATTAAGAGATACAGCTGATTGTAGCTTGGGGTTTATATAGCAATGTGATGTTGTATTTATCACTTAAGGGCTTTTCTGGCTGCTGATAACAGGTACGTTTATCATGGCAAAACCTCTGTCCCTAAAAGTGAATCTTCTGTTTCTGATTTTGTATATGATCTGCAAAATTAGCAGTGACTTGAAAATGTAGCAAAGATAGAATCTCTTATTTAGTAGACTGGTTTATATCAAATTAAATAATTTCCTAACAGACATAGTAGTTTATCCAACTTTAAAATGATAACATATAAATAATTTATTATACTGTACCTTTAAATAGAAATATACCAGAAATGTGTTTCACTTAGGCTCCATGTACACGGGACGCTGAGGCAAAGTCCTCTGAACGATTTTTTTACACCTTTTTAAATGCCCGCTTAGCCACGTTTGCATGCCGCGTTTAGCCGCCTTTTACTGCGTTTGCGTCTAGAAGTGTTTAGTTAAGATAACATCATAAGACCCTCCCCAAGCTTAAAAAAACAGTATTATTTAACTATTTCAGGCATTTTGTAAAACCAGAGTGAGTAGCAGCAGCTGAGAGAGCAGCAGCGTACTTGCATTTAGCGTGTCACCTGCCACGTCGCCTGCCACACGTTGTGGATTGTCAACTTGCCATGTCACCTGCCACAAGTTGCAGATTGCCATTTGCTACGTCACCTGTCACAAGTTGTGGATTGTCATTTGCCACGTAACCTGCCACAAGTTGTGGATTGTCCACTTTCCACATCACCTGCCACAAGTTGCAGATTGTCCACTTGCCACATCACCTGCCACAAGTTGCAGATTGTCATTTGCCATGTCACCTGCCACAAGTTGTGGATTGTCCACTTGCCATGTCCCCTGCCACATGTTGCGGATTGTCATTTGCCACATCACCTGCCACAAGTTGCGGATTGTCATTAGCCACGTCACCTGCCACAAGTTGTGGATTGTCCACTTGCCACATTACCTGCCACACATTGCAGATTGTCATTTGCCACGTCACCTGCCACAAGTTGTGGATTGTCCACTTGCCACATCACCTGCCACAAGTTGCAGATTGTCCACTTGCCATATCACCTGTCACGAGTTGCGGGTTGTCATTTGCCTCGTCACCTGCCACAAGTTGTGGATTGTCCACCTGCCACGTCACCTGCCACAAGTTGCAGATTGTCATTTTCCATGTCACCTGCCACAAGTTGTGGATTGTTCACTTGCCCTGTCACCTGCTACAAGTTGCAGATTGTCATTTGGCATGTCACCTGTCACAAGTTGAGGATTGTCCACTTGCCACGTCACCTGCCACAAGTTGCGGACTTGGCACCTCACCTGCACAAGTGACGTGGCAAGTGGACAATCCTCAACTTGTGACAGGTGACATGCCAAATGACAATCTGCAACTTGTAGCAGGTGACAGGGCAAGTCACCGCATCACATGCCACAAGGTGTGGATTGTCATTAGCCACGTCACCTGCCACACGTTGCAGGTTGTCACTTGCCACGTCATCTGCCACAAGTTGTGGATTGTCCACTTGCCACATCACCTGCCACAAGTTGTGGATTGTCCACTTGCCACGTCACCTGCCACAAGTTGCTTGTTCAAATCTAACAACGTATGGGTCAAATTCCAATTTTACTTTGGATAGCAGCAATGCTAGTGTTGTATTGGATTGGATCAATGGCTCATTGGGGTATATGAATAGTCTATGAATTCTTGCAAGCAATTACAAGTTTTTTTACATTTTTTAATGGTTTTTCATCATTTGCCCTCATTTTTGAGATTCTTAATGTACAAAAAAAAAGGGCACCTTTAAAAATGCGTATAAACAAAAACATGGCTAAATGCCGGTACTGCATTTAGCCACGTTTAGCCACGTTTGACATCTGAAACGTGGAAATCTTTGGTGTCTGAACTCTTTTTTTGCCTTCAAAGAAAGCCTGTTAAATGCAACTGCCTAAAAACTACTGTAAACTTAACTGTATACATGGTCACATAGGATAACATTGAATGAGTTCAGGGGCAGTTGAAAAAATGTCCAACTGCCTCTGAACGTCCGTTTAACAGCCTCAGTGTACATGAGGCCTTACATTAAATATATTTTTTGTACATTTTTTCATATTGAGTTATTACATGACCTAAGTATCTCTCAGTGACAATTGATATTTACATGTTGTGGATTGTCCACTTGCCACGTCATCTGCCACAAGTTGCCGATTGTCATTTGCCATGTCACCTGTCAAAAGTTGCAGATTGTCATTTGCCACATCACCTGCCACAAGTTGTGAATTGTCCACTTGCCACATCACCTGGCACAAGTTGCGTATTGTCCACTTTGCACATCACCTGCCACAAGTTGCAGATTGTCATTTGCCACGTCACCTGCCACAAGTTGTGGATTGTCCACTTGCCACATTACCTGCCACATGTTGTGGATTGTCATTTGCCATGTCACCTGCCACAAGTTGTGGATTGTCCACTTGCCACGTCACCTGCCACAAGTTGTTGATTGTCATTTGCCACGTCACCTGCCACATGTTGTGGATTGTCCACTTGCCATGTCACCTGCCACACGTTGCTGATTGTCATTTGCCACATCACCTGCCACAAGTTGCGTATTGTCCACTTGCCACGTCACCTGCCACAAGTTGCGGATTGTCATTTGCCACATCACCTGCCACAAGTTGTGGATTGTCCACTTGCCACATCGCCTGTCACAAGTTGCAGATTGTCCACTTGCCACGTCACCTGCCACAAGTTGTGTATTGTCATTTGCCACGTCACCTGCCACAAGTTGCAGATTGTCCACTTGCCACGTCACCTGCCACAAGTTGCAGATTGTTATTTGCCATGTCACCTGCCACAAGTTGCAGATTGTCATTTGCCACATCACCTGCTACAAGTTGTGGATTGTCCACTTGCCCTGTCACCTGCTACAAGTTGCGGATTGTCATTTGCCATGTCACCTGCCACAAGTTGTGGATTGTCCACTTGCCACGTCACCTGGCACAAGTTTCGGATTTCCTCTTGCCACGTCACCTGCACAAGTTGCGGATTGTCATTTGCCAAATCACCTGCCACAAGTTGCGGATTGTCATTTGCCATGTCACCTGTCACAAGTTGCAGATTGTCATTTGCCACATCACCTGTAACAAGTTGTGGATTGTCCACTTGCCACATCACCTGGCACAAGTTGCATATTGTCCACTTTGCACATCACCTGCCACAAGTTGCAGATTGTCATTTGCCACGTCACCTGCCACAAGTTGTGGATTGTCCACTTGCCACATTACCTGCCACATGTTGTGGATTGTCATTTGCCATGTCACCTGCCACAAGTTGTGGATTGTCCACTTGCCACGTCACCTGCCACAAGTTGTTGATTGTCATTTGCCACGTCACCTGCCACAAGTTGTGGATTGTCCACCTGCCATGTCACCTGCCACACATTGCGGATTGTCATTTGCCACATCACCTGCCACAAGTTGCGAATTGTCCACTTGCCACGTCACCTGCCACAAGTTACGGATTGCCATTTGCCACATCACCTGCCACAAGTTGTGGATTGTCCACTTGCCACATCGCCTGTCACAAGTTGCAGATTGTCCACTTGCCACGTCACCTGCCACAAGTTGTGTATTGTCATTTGCCACGTCACCTGCCACAAGTTGTAGATTGTCCACTTGCCACGTCACCTGCCACAAGTTGCAGATTGTTATTTGCCATGTCACCTGCCACAAGTTGCAGATTGTCATTTGCCACATCACCTGCTACAAGTTGTGGATTGTCCACTTGCCCTGTCACCTGCTACAAGTTGCGGATTGTCATTTGCCATGTCACCTGCCACAAGTTGTGGATTGTCCACTTGCCACGTCACCTGCCACAAGTTGCAGATTTCCTCTTGCCACGTCACCTGCACAAATTGCGGATTGTCATTTGCCACATCACCTGCCACAAGTTGTGGATTGTCCATTTGCCACATCACCTTCCACATGTTGCGGATTGTCACTTGCCACGTCACCTGCCACAAGTTGCGGATTGTCATTTGCTAAGTCACCTGCCACATGTTGCAGATTGTCACTTGCCACGTCACCTGCCACACATTGTGGATTGTCCACTTGCCACGTCACCTGCCACAAGTTGCTTGTTCAAATCTAACAACATATGGGTCAAATTCCAATTATACTTCGGATAACAGCAATGCTAGTGGTGTATTGGATTGGATCAAGGGCTCATTTTGGGTATATAAATAGTCTATGAATTATTGCAAGCAATTACACATTTTTAAAATATTTTTTAATGTTTTTTCATCATTTGCCTTCATTTTTGAGATGTCAAAAAAATAGGGCACCTTTAAAAAAGCTTATAAACAAAAATGCGGCTAAACGCCAGTACCGCATTTAGCCACGTTTAGCAGCATTTGGCATCTGAAACGTGGAAATCTCCGGCGTCTGAACTTTTTTTGTTAAACGCAACTGACTAAAAATGACTGTAAACCTAACTGTATACATGGTCACATAGGATAACATTGAATGAGTTCAGGGGCAGTTGAAAAAAAACGTCCAACTGCCTCTGACCGTCCGTTTAACAGCCTCAGTGTACATGAGGCCTTACATTAAATATAAATATTTTTTGTACATTTTTTCATATTGAGTTATTACATAACCTATGTATCTCTCAGTGACAATTGATATTCAAAAATGTTGGTTCACCAGCAAAAACACCCATGAGATGTAAAGGCTTAATTTGTCTACATGATTGCATCATATCTTCAATCACTGTCTAAGCAGTAGCGATGTGTAGGGACACAAACTTGAAGACGGCAGGCACATTGAAATGAGAAGACGTGGACTGATTAGAGTTCACCCATTGCTGAATTGTCTTGGACAGCTCGGCAATCAGATTATTAAGTCTGATACCAGATACTCTCTCTCTTCACTGGGATTAGCATGAAAATTTTGATATGGATCGATAAGCAATCTTTCCTTTATAAAGAATCTCTGCAAGCTTCATTAATCTGTGTGTATGTTTATGTCAACAAATTAAGACATCTTGATTACTACCAGTTTTCCTCTTTCTTCTGCTGAAAGAAAATCTTATATTAAATTTATTAAATAAAAGTTGTTCACACTAACATTGAAAAAAGAAAATTGCATTATACTTCCTACCCTTAAAATTGCATTTTTCATAAGACACTGATGTAAAGAAAACAGACACTTCCTCAATACTTTCTAAAAGTTAGGTAAACACAGTTTTATATTATGCATATATAACATTTAATTTCATGACTGTCAATCAATATGTTAAGTTCCAATACGACTGCAAATTAAAAACAAATGTTCTTATATGCAATTATTAAAAAAATGAAAGGTCAGCGTAATATTTTATAAAATGAATGCTTCAAGAGTAAATATGTGTGTGTTATATACAAAATTCTTCAAGTATGACCCTCCCTTATATACATTATTCACTCAATGAGAATTAAAGTAATACTAAAGTCTGTTTTTTTTCCTATAAAAATAACAAACATGTTATACTTACCTGCTCTGTGCAGTGGTTTTGCACAAAGCAGCCCAGATCCTCGGGACCCTCGCCAGTGCTCCTGGCCCCTCCCTCCTGCCAAGTGCCCCCACAGCAAGCAGCTTGCTATGGGGCACTCGAGTTGCTGCTCTGTGTGTCCATTCAGACACGGAGTCATGGCTTGGCCCTGCCCCCTCTCTCACCTCATTGGCTCACTGATTTGATTGACAGCAGTGGGAGCCAATGTCTCCCGCTACTGTCTCAGCCAATGAGGTAGGGAGAGTCCTCAGACAGCTCTCGTGCACATCGCTGGATCGAGATGGACTCAGGTAAGTATCAGGTGGGCTGAGGGGGGCCCCTGCAAACAGAAGGTTTTTTTATCTTAATGCATAGAATGCATTAGGATAAAAAATCCTTCTGACTGTAGAACCACCTTAATAATAAAAATTCCCTGGTGTCAGTAGTCAGTCAGAGGATGAAATATTCCAGCATTGGAGGCCAGCGTGAAAAAAAGTGGAAAAATTGCCCCAGATTCAGTGGTGCATAAGAGGAAGAGTACCCTAGCGCAGTGGTCATTGGGAGTAAAATGGCCCAGTGTTGGTGGCCAGATGGAGGAAAAGTGCACCAGTATTGGCTATCAAAAATACTAAAGCATCAGTGGTTAATCTGAGTTCAAAATGCCTCAGCATTCGGGTTCATGGAAATAATAATGTCACGGCATCAATGGCCATCTAATAAAGGTTCTTCGCTGCACCATATCAATACAGGCATGACATTAACCTTGTCACTGTTAAAACATAAAACCCCAACAAATCCCCTGAATAGTAACCTTTTATACTCATCTGTCGCTTGGATCTTCACTTTGTTCAATATCTATAACCATCGACAGAACCTTAAAATCTAACTGTTCTAAAAGCATCAGATGCCTAATCTCTCATTATGCACCGTGGTTCCCTTTGCTGTCTGCTGCATCACTGCTGTGTCCAGTGATGTATACAGTCAACAGATAGAACCAGAGAGTATGGCAGAGGACACTCCCAAACTTGAAGAGAGCAAATGGGTAGCAGGACAGATGGGTATAAAGTTTTCTTTTTAGGGATTTTTTTTACATAAAATAAGCACAGGGACACTTTACCTAGAGAGTCTGACAGAGAATGAAAAACTGTACTCTTCAGTTGGCTGTGAGCTGCAGCTTATCATTGCTTTCTTTGGGGCAAAACCTTGCAGACTATTGGATCTCTGTACATATTAAAGCCTAAGTTTGCTCAAAAAAGTTTGCCTACTTTTATTGCCTCCCTCCTCCATTCAAAGAAGCTGTGCTATAGCTTTCATCAATGAAAAGTGTTCTATGAATAGCGGAGGCAACATTCATAAATGTATTTTTGTTGACGGAAGCTACTTTACAGATTCTATGAATGGAGGAGGATAGGCAGAAAAGGCAAGCGTATTCAGCACTCTTCTAACCTCCACAGAACTGGAGGATCACAGTTGCAGGGATAGGACTTTGGATTTCAACTAAAACAGCAGCCAGCAGCACAAGTGACACTTCTAATTAAATGTACTGTAAGTACTGTGCCTTGTGCTGATTAAAAACAAAAGAACAAGCTTAAGCTTTATATAAAGTCCTGGATGAACACAATGTCTAGCAAATAGCATAGAGGACTGGGCACTCACAGGTAATTGCATGAGCATATATAACCCAACACTTTATTTACCAATGTTTTGGTTGGTCACAGTCCACTTTTTTTAAGGTAAATAATCTACACACCAAAACAACAAAAACATTTCACCTAATTTAAACCTTTGCCCCAAAACAAGTAAAAATATTAGGCAGCACTAACACATAATAAAAGACTAGAGATGAGCTTCGTGTGTTTGGCCATTCATCAAATTACGAATTTATGGGTCGTTCGCGTCAAATTCGAGTGGCACATCACGGCCCATAATTCACTGCGGCATCGCAGTGCATTGCTGGCTGATGATTGGCCAAGCATGCACTATGACCCGCATGCTTGGCCAATCACAGCACCATGTGTACAGAGAGCCGTAATTGGCCAATGTAAGGGAGGCTTTGACCAATTATGGCTCAGGGGGTTTAGTACACGCCCCACACTATATAAGGCCGCCTGCGTGGCGGCCTTGGGTAGTGTGTTGCGGTGGAGAGAGATAGCTAGACAGAGAGACAGTGTCATTTGATTTAAGTTAGATAGAGTAGGCAGGTCGAGTCAGTTAGCTGCACTTACAGTGTATTGTGTATATATATATATATATATATATATATATATATATATATATATATATATATGTGCATCCCAGGTGATATATATATATATAAATATATATACACTGTATTCAGTTTAGCTAGATCCGTTCCTGTTATTCTCTTCCTAATATACTGACAGGCAGGCAGGTGTTTTTACAGTATTGTATTTCCAGTTAGTGTACTGTGTACCCTGCACAGTTGCACCTACAGTATAGCTACCTGAAGCCAAGTGCTTGTGTGCTTCTTCTGATCCTATTAATAGCACAGGCAGGCTCTTGAAGTATTTCCAGTTAGTGTACTGTGTACCCTGCACAGTTGCACCTACAGTATAGCTACTTGAAGACAGGTGCTTGTGTGCTTCTTCTGATCCTATTAATAGCAAAGGCAGACTCTACAAGTATTTACAGTTAGTGTACTGTGTAACCCTGCATAGTTGCACCGACAGTATAGGTACCTGAAACCAAGTGCTTGTGTGCTTTTTCTGATCCTATTAATAGCACAGGCAGGCTCTTGAAGTATTTTGAAGTGAGTACACCCCTCACATTTTTGCAAATATTTTATTATGGTACTGTATATCTTTTCATGTGACAACACTGAAGAAATGACACTGCTACAACATAAAGTAGTGAGTGTAAAGCTTGTATAACAGTGTAAATTTGCTGTCCCCTCAAAATAACTCAACACACAGCCATTAAGTCTTAACCGCTGGCAACAAAAGTGAGTACACTCCTAAGTGAAAATGTCCAGATTGTGCCCAATTAGCCATTTTCCCTTCCCGATGTCATGTGACTCTTTAGTGTTACAAGGTCTCAGGTGTGAGTGGGGAGCAGGTGTGTTAAATTTGGTGTTAGTGCTCTTGCTCTCTCATACTGGTCACTGTAAGTTCAACATGGTACCTCATGGCAAAGAACTCTCTGAGGATCTGAAAAAAACAATTGTTGCTCTGCATAAAGATGGCCTAGGCTATAAGAAGATTGCCAAGACCCTGAAACTGAGCTGCAGCATGGTGGCCAAGACCATACAGTGGATTAACAGAACAGGCTCCACTTAGAACAGGCCTTGTCATGGTAGACCAAAGAAGTTGAGTGCACATGCTCAGCATCATATCCAGGGGAATAGTATGAATGCTGCCAGCATTACTGCAGAGGTTGAAGGGGTGGGGGGTCAGCCTGTCAGTGCTCAGACCATACGCCGCACTTTGCATCAAATTGGTCTGCAAGGCTGTCATCCCAGAAAGAAGCCTCGTCTAAAGATGATGCACAAGAAAGCCAGCAAACAATTTGCTGAAGACAAGCAAACTAAGGACTTGGAATACTGGAAACCTGTCCTGTGGTCTGATGAGACCAAGATAAACTTATTTGGTTCAGATGGTGTGAAGCATGTGGCGACAACCAGGTGAGGAGTACAAAAACAAGTGTGTCTTGCCTACAGTCAAGCATGGTGGTGGGAGTGTCATGGTCTGGGGCTGCATGAGTGCTGCCGGCACTGAGGAGCTACAGTTCATTGAGGGAACCATGAATGCCCCATGTACTGTGACATACTGAAGCAGAGCATGATTCCCTCCCTTTGAAGACTGGGCCGCAGGGCAGTATTCCAACATAATGCCCCCAGACACACCTCCAAGATGACCACTGCTTTGATACAGAAGCTGAGGGTAAAGGTGATGGACTGGCCAAGCATGTCTCCAGACCTAAACCCTACTGAGCATCTGTGGGGCATCCTCAAACAGGAGGTGGAGGAGCGCAAGGTCTCTAACATCCACCAGCTCCGTGATGTAGTCATGGAGGAGTGGAAGAGGAATCCAGTGGCAACCTGTGAAGCTCTGGTGAACTCCATGCCCAATAGGGTTAAGGTAGTACTGGAAAATAATGGTGGCCAGACAAAATATTGACACTTTGGGCCCAATTTCAACATCTTCACATAGAGGTGTACTCACTTTTGTTGCCAGTGGTTTAGACATTAATGGCTGTGTGTTGAGTTATTTTGAGGGGACAGCAAATTTACAGTATTATACATGCTGTACACTCACTACTTTACATTGTAGCAAAGTGTAATTTCTTCAGTGTTGTCACATGAAAAGATATACAGTGTAATAAAATATTTGCAAAATTGTGAGATTATAACACAGATCAGCCATAACTTTATGACCACCCCCCTAATATTCAGTGGGACCCCCTTTGCCACTAAAACAGCCCTGACCCATTGAAGCATGGATTCCACTAGACCTATTAAAGAAGGGGTAGGCAACCTCGGCCCTCCAACTGTTTTGAAACTACAAGTCCCATGAGGCATTGCAAGACTCTGATAATCACAGGCATGACTCCTAGGCATGATGGGATTTGTAGTTTCACCACAGCTGGAGTGCCAAGGTTGCCTACCCCTGTCTTTAAATATGCTGTAGTATCTGTCTCCAAGCCATCAGTAACAGATCCTATAAGTCCTGTAAGATGCGGGGTGGGGCCTTCATGGATCAGACTTATTTTTCCAGCACATCCCACAGATGCTTGATTAGATTGAGATTAAAAACTGTGCTACATTGAAGTTCTAGCACTTACATGTGCAAGGATGGAGAGTAAAGAATAAAGTCTTGTTTGTACAGTATTTATGTAGGATAATAATGGGACAAGTGCATGTAAGATGTTGAATATAGTTTTGGTTTGCAATCTTTTAGTTAGGTACTTACTGTACAAGAAAGTCTTTCCAGCAGAAAAAAAAACTGAAGACCAACACTAATCCAGCTTTGCTAACGGGCACAATAAAATGTGCACTGCCTTAGAGTCTCATCCATAAGCAGTTGGCAAATACACAAGCCTGCTCTAGGATAAGTCATAGACTCTATTGCATGCTCATCTCAGATTGAAATAAGACAAAAAGGACCAGCTTTGCAGCCAAGGAAAACAAATTGAGCCACGGCCTGTCAGTATCATTTGTAAGGTGTTTGGAAAATTCATCAGTGGTAGCTAAGCTTAGTCTAGCCTACATTAAGTATGCCTTTTGCCTGAAGTTTTAAAAATAGAAATGTCACTGACAACCCTTACAAGAATAAAAAAGTCTCTATCCTGGTCTGCTCCACTCCAACTGATCCTGAAATACAGTACCAGTATCTAAAAGCTGACACTACCACTCCAACTCTTGCCACATAGCTGCAGATGGCTCAAAACCTGTTTACTTGGTTACAAATGATGAGGATGATGGCATGACCCATGTAACTAAGACCTCCAACTAGAAGAAATTGGTGCAGTGGTTTTCATTAGTCATTAATCATTAGCATCTACTGTACCTTAAGAGAACCATCCAAAACTTCCTCAAACTATGACTTATGCAGATTGGTTCACTAATCTTAAAGTGGACCTTCACTCCCTCAAGCAACATTGACTAGTTTTAATCCCTATGCTGCTAGCATTAGTTAATAGATAAGAAAGTATAACATTTACTTTTCTTTGGTTGCTTCCTGGTTTCCATGCCTAAGCAAACGATCTCATACATCCTAATGCCGCGTACACACGGTCGGATTTTCCAATGGGAAATGTTTGATGGGAGCTTGTTGTCGGAAATTCCAACCATGTGTAGACTCCATCGAACATTTTCCGTCGGAATTTCCGACAAACAAAATTTGAGATCTGGATCTCAAATTTTCCAACAAAATCTGTTGTCGTAAATTCTGATCGTGTGTACACAATTCCAGGGCACAAAGTAGAAGCAGAAGAGCCGCACTGGCTATTGAACTTCATTTTTCTCGGCTCGTTGTACGTCATCGCATTCTTGGCGATTGGAATTTCCGACAAGATTTATGTGACTGCGTGTATGCAAGACAAGTTTCCAACATCCGTCGAAAAAAGAACATGGATTTTGTTGTCGGAATGCGTGATCATGTGTATGTGGCATAGGGGTCTTCAGGAGGACTCTGGAAGTCTTTACGGCTAAGCACACCCTCCTGCATGCATGCTTAAGCCAAGGGCAGATAGATTCCAGAAAGTAAATGCAACATAAATCTTCTGACACATATGTTTTTCAAAGTGATTTCTAAGCAAACTAAAGCATGGAGACATGGATGGGTGGCTGAGTTTGCTTTGAATATTAACCACTTCAATATAGGGTACTTTCACCCCCTTCCTGCCCAGGCCAATGTTCAGCTTTCAGTGCTGTCACACTTTGAATGACATTTGCGTCATGCAATACTGTACCCATATGACATTTGTATCATTTTTTTCACACATATAGAGCTTTTTTTTGGTGGTATTTAATCGCCACTTGGTTTTTTATTTATTGCTAAATAAGCAAAAAAATACCAAACATTTTGAAAAAAACACAATTGTCTTTGTTTCTGTTAAAAAAATGTTGCAAATAAATATTCTTTCTTCATAAATGTAGGCCAAAAGGTATTCTGCTCCTTTTCTTGGTCAAAATAACTCAAATCAGTGTTTATTGTTTAGATTGTAGGAAAGTTACAGAGTCCGCAAACTATGGTATATATATTTATATATATATATATATATATATATATATATCTCAATCCTAATATGCTAACGGCCCATCTCATTTCTTGGCCCAAAATGCCAGGACAGTACAAATATCCCTCAAATTACCCCTTTTTGGAAAGTAGACAATCTAAGGTATTTAGTAGGAAGCATGGCAAGTTTTTGGAAGTTGTAATTTTTTGTCACAATTTTTTGGAAAATAAAGAAAATTAAAAAAAAAATGTTTTTTCACATTTTTTAAAAATACTGTTACCAGTGCAGTACAGCATCATCATATAACTGGTGAGGTGGTGATCAGGGACACTGACTGGTGACAGTATGTAAAAAAAAAAAAAAAAAAAAAAAAAACTTTTTTCAATTTTTTTTTTCTTTTTTTAAAATGATTTTTACAATAGTAACACTGTGTTACTCGGAGGAAGTGATCAGGATTCTTTTTTTTTTATTACATTATGATTACTTATAGCAATGAATTTCATTGGTATAAGCAACCGCTTTTACTGAATGAAACTGATTAATTTAGTGAGTATTGTTGTGATTAACTGTGGTTGGTCACAGCTAATCACATGGTACAGATGGGCTGTGATTGACCAATCACAATAACAACACAATTGTACACAATGGATGGCATAAAAGGAAGCCACCCATTGTTTACAATTGTCATGTGATCTGCTGTGATTAGTCACAACGATCACATTGTACCGGTAGCGGGCCAGTACAGTGATCTGTCATCGGCTGTGTCCAGTAGACACAGTGGGTGACAGATTGTGCCCACAGCGTGGCCAAACAGCCATGCGAGAGGCGCATTCCAGGAAGACATCATATGACGTCCACCCAGAATGACAAAAGTCCTATTGCAAAATGACCGTCCGGTAGAAAGTGGATAAAAATTAATCAAATATCGTTTTTGGTTTGTAGCATTCAGATGCAATGTAGTACCGCTTTAAGCTATCACTTGCCTACACTTTGGTCTAGAGGATGTTGTGGGTACAGGTGGAATAATTAATGTAAATACAACCCTTTTATTTTGCTCTTTGTTGTAATCATCCTCTTTCATTGATTCTGAAGGCATTTAATATTAGTTACTAATGCATCGTCCATAGCCAGTAGACACTCCAACGTGATTTACTACAGCATAAATGCATTCCTGATTTCTTCTATGTAGATTAAATGTGTGAAAATTGTATACTTTACAATGGGGTTTAAATAGATACGTTTTAGTGTCACTGAACAAATGCTACAGTTGGTGTCCCTGTCTAAAATATTGAAAAGGACAAAAACAGTCATGAATACACTCCTAATGTATACTGCATAATAACTGAAAACTAGCGAGCAAAATAATTTGGTATTATAATAAGTCGATCTTTAGCATTGCTTGAATATGAATTCAACCAGTTTTCTTAATGTATTGCTGTACAATAGTATTTATTTTACATAATTATTACTCCAAGGACTTGTAATTGCTAAAAGACCATATAGCTTTCAAAGAGTCTTTCATTCCTTCATGTTTAAATACTGCTTAAAGCAAAATTTAAGACAACACGTTACATTAAAGTTATGAGGTGCAACCAAAACATTAGCGCCTTTTTTATCTTTTGTGTTGCTGTCAACTAAACACACCCTTGGGACATACTCACTTTGCTACTAATTGCTAAGCTAGCACTTTATATGTGTTCTGACTTTAAAAAAAATCTTCAGAGTCAGAAAGAACTTATCTATGATTTCCTTTTATAGCATTTCTTTGTGTTTTTTATCCTAGCTGTAATTTTTTTCTGTAATTATTTATCAAATTAGTTAACTCTTTACAAGCTGATTACCTTGTAAGTGTATGCGTCAGATTAAATTGCTTCATATTTTTAAGATATGAATCCTTATTTCAAAAACGATGAAAGCTTCGGTGATTCTTTCACTGAGTCCTAGTAGTTGTGAAAACAATTTTTATAGTTGAACTATTAACTGTCATTTTGGGTCTTAATGGCTACAAAACTGGCTGCAAAGAATGTAGTGTTCATCCAGTAAACTTCAGTGATATGATGAATAAAGACTTGAAATTTGAAATGTGTCAAAACTTTACCATGGTAAATTACTAGTGCAACAGATTTCTTGGAACAAATAAATGACCTGTTGTCGGTAATGGTTTTAGTTATCTATATAAGGGCAGAACCTCACCCCAACAGGGTTAAGGACAGCAATAAAAAATTAGCAGAGGTATTTACTCTTCCCAAGTCTATCCAAAAATTCAACAAAAATGTTTTATCTTGAGTGGAACGTTAAAGATTATCCTAAACAATGCAAAAGCAATAGTATTTGGCAGTTTACCAGTCGTTAGATGTGGTGGCTGCATTATTTTCATTTTCAGATATTTTTAGCAAGTACAGTAAATGCTTGATGATCTTTTAGAAATGCAAAATACTTGTCACTTCTTTTGGACTAAACTGAAAGCATAAACAATGTTTCCTTTCTCCTGTAAACTACCACTTTCCTATATGTAAAGTGAAAAGAAGAACACATGTTGGAATGCCCAGCCTATGTGACAACCATTGAGTGAGTGAAAATGAGAATGACTGTGACCCAGCACACCAAGCAAGAGCATGCCTCCATCCCCGATACGTAAATGTGGATCGAGTGAGTGAGCATAGCCAAAATAGTTAAGGAACTGTGTATTGTGTATTATTTGTAGGATTTTCAGGTGTAAAAAAAAAAAAAAAAAAAAGCCTACAAAATGCAGATTAGAGGTCTAAACTGGTGATCCCTCAAAGTACCAATGCCATGCCTTAGTTCACTATAAATGAAACAATAATGTGTGGTGCTATAGAAAATACTGAAAATCTACATTGGTGAATATAGAATCACAATGGTAAGGATGATACACAAAGTGAAAAAAGTATGTGAACAACCTATATAGGGTGTGTAACCTCAAAAATAAAGATTCATATATCCAAGAATTTTAAACCAGGTTAGTGACCACAAAAAGTGTGAGTGAGTCCCACTAAATGTGACATCAAAATAAGGGTGCAAAAAGGAGAACATAATATAAATAAAAAAATATATATCCAGGGACAGGCTTGAATCTTTCGCCGAGTTCCACTCAATCAGCATCAATCCTCAAAATGTGGCAAGGAAGAAACAAAGAAAGAAAGGCCTCCACATAGTGTAAATCTGATTAAGCATGGAAAATTTATTGATATAAAAGTATTTCCAACATGTAATAAAAAAAGAACGGTAAAAATTTGATTCAATTGAACTAAAACAGCGCAGTAAAAAGTAGCTAGGGTAGCAAAAGGTAGGTGTTTGAGTGGAACTCGGCGAAAGATTCAAGCCTGTCCCTGGATAGGAAACCAGACTAGCAGGAAGTTTGGGCTTATTTCATCTCCTCCAGGGGCGAACGAGTTGTGAGGCTTTCCTTTCCCACCAAGCATCTCTCCTGGATTGGAACCAGATCTAACCCTACTGTTTGACGGTACAAGCTTATTTGACTCACCGCCAAAGGCCTGTGAGTCCACCATCTCTGGTAAGGGCACTACACTTTTCTTTGCTTGAATTTATGTTTGGAGAAGACCTGGCTTGGCATGTTGGTATGCCTCTGACTTCGCTGTGAAAAGCATTTATGAAATTTTGGAGCATCCTGCATCCTCATGAATCTCCACTTTATATATGCACTTATAAACTCACAACATTATACCCATATGTCATGCATTTCCTAGTTAATATTTTTTTGTGCATTTCTGATATGATAGACATGCGACATTGTCTTTTCATCTATGTTTGCATTACTATGCTAATGTGATTTCTGAGACCACTCACTGTGTTCTGGCTGATTATATATTTTTTTATTTATATTACCTTCTTTATTTATATTACCTTCTCCTTTTTGCACCCTTGTTTTGATGTCACATTTAGTGGGACTCACTCACACTTTTTGTGGTCACTAACCTGGTTTCGAATTCTCGTTTATATGAATCTTCATTTTTGGGGTTACACACCCTATATAGGTTTTTCACATACCTGTGTCACTTTGTGTATCATCCATACCATTGTGATTATATATTCACCAATGTAGATTTTCAGTATTTTCTATAGCGCCACACATTATTGTTTCATTTATTTTTCACAATTAGTCTGATTGCTGTGTTGGCTGCTCTTTTATCTAGAAATGGCGCGGCAGTTTTTTCATTTATTTCCATTCCTTATTTCACTATAACCTGAATCATTTATTAAACAAAATGTTGAGACTTCAGTGAGAAAATAAGTTAATTGTCTATTCATCAAAAGTGACTAAACATTCAGTAGCACATTGGGAAAGTGTTCTCTAGCTACAGTATATCATAGTTCAACTATCTGCAAAAAGTGATAAAAGACATTTTCTGAACTGAGATGCCATAGTGCTTCTTAACATTGATTTATTGCTGCACAGCTTTGAACAGCTTTGACAATGAGTATATACACGCTGCAGCCTGAAATCCATCATAATCTATGGGCTTCATTCACATTGGACTTTCTATACTATTTACCTGCAAAGGACCATGTTTACCTGCATAGGAATGCACAGGTGTTACATGCTTCCTCATGTAGGCATGTTTGAATTGATGGGTTATTCAACACCATGGCAACCAGTTACCTGTAGGCAGGTTGTTTATTGCTGCACTAGTCAATTAGTAGGGATGCGCCGATACCTGTTTTGTACCAGCGAGTATGAGTACTGATACCTGTGCTCAAGTACACGTTGATACCAATCACCAATACATTGGTGGTGTGAAAATGAATGGGCTAAAATTGCACTTCAAAGAATTGCAATTGATTTGAACAGGAATAAAATGTGATTCCTGTCCAAATCACATGCGGTTTCCCACACCACTCCTGTGTGAACCCAGGCTCAGTGTAGAAGTGTTATTCAAACAGAATGACTCACCAGGTAACAGCAAGTCAGCATAGAGCAGTGTTGTGTTTTAAATCCTGTAAAGTGGTTTATGCAGACAGTGGCTGGATTTCAAATAGCTCATTTGTGAGATGTTTCAATAGCCTGATAAGAGCATAACTTGTAGAAAGGAATGTATTGACAGAAAGGTAGGCAAGCATAGCCTGGGTTCACACAGGAGCAGCAAGGAAACCGCATGTGATTCAGACCGGAATCGCACCGCATTCCTGTTCAAATGCCATGCAATTCTTCGCAGTCTGATTTGAGTCCATTCACCTTGTATGGGCTCGAATAGCACCAGTTATTCATTTTAGGTATTGGAGCATTTGCATGAGTACAAGTACTCACGCATAGTTAGTGAGGTTGAAAAAAGACACAAGTTCATCAAGTCCAACCTGTGTGTGTGCTTTTATGTCAATATTATATTGTATACCCCTGTATGTTGTGGTCTTTTAGGTGAAATTTTCTATGCTCCCTGCTGAAACTACTGCTTGTATAAGAGAATTCCACATCCTTACCGCTCTTACCGTAAAGAACCCTCTATGCAGTTTAAGGTTAAACCGCTTTTGTCAGAGAGGTTCTCGGTTCAGGACACTTGCTGGGCACTCTAGAGGGCGCCAGTTGCCTATTTAAGCTGATGGGATGCTGTGCTCAGTGCTGTCCGATCATCAGCTTCCTGTTTCCGAACTTCCTGTTTCCTGTGTATTGCTCTGATCTCCCTGTGACCCGGCTTGTTTACTGGATTCTCTCTCTCTGCTATCCGCCTGCAAATTGACCCCGGCCTGCCTCTGACGTTGAACCTGCCTGACCCCTTGTACCGTGCTGATTGCCTGTTGCCAAAACCTGCCTGTGACCTGGACCTTGTATCTGCCTGCTCCCTTTGTACCGTGCTGACCGCCTGCTGCCAACTTTGCTAGTGACCGGATCTGCCTGCTCTGCACCTGTTAGCTGATCTCCAGCATACCTTTTACCACCTGCCAGCTTGTGTCAGGATCCTGGGCCTTATTCCTGCAAACCACCCGCCAGGCTCTCATACCATTCTGTGCTCCTGTGCCTTCTGTGTACTCTATCAGGGGCCGGGAACCAGATACGTACGGGAGGCCATCCTCTGCTACATCGGGTTCGTCAGTCTGGTACGGGTAAGTCTGACAGCTTTTCTTTTAATTTTAATGAATGGCTGCATGTCTTTTTATGTTCCCTTGAGTGGAAATTTTTTATCCCTATTATGGGGTCACCAGTATGGTATTTGTACATTGAAATCATATCCCCTCTCAAGCGTCTCTTCTCCAGAGAGAATAAGTTCAGTACTCATAATCTTTCCTCATAACTAAGGTCCTCCAGTCCCTTAATTCGATTTGTTGGCCTTCTCTGGACCCTCTCCAGTTCCAGCACATCCTTCCCTTTACAGTATCCTTCACAGTATGTTTTGCTCAAAAGTTGACAGAAAGGCAGCGAGCCCAGTTTAGTATTGACACAGATACGGTATCGGTTCAACCCTATTAGTTAGTGGCTGGCCCAGGCTGAGGGGGAATAGTTACATGTGTGTAATCAGTTCCAAGGCTTTTTGGATCCAGCCTACTTACCAGTAATATAAATATGAGAGAAGGCTGGGTTTTGGGCCCCCGCCTATCTCTCTGCCTTTCTTTCAACTTTTGGGCAAGACATGTTGTGAATTGTGTGAAGAAGGCACAGGGGTTGCAGGGATCATTTAAGCATGGAAAATTCCAAGATGGACTACTACACAGCAGAGGTATGCCAGGGCAGCCATTCAGTTGTAGTTAGAGTTAGGAAATGGACTCACATTGAACTATAATGCTGAAAGACTCTTAAGTAAAGTTGCATCAACTGTTCTGAGCTTGGTCTTATTTAAAAGGATGCATGTTGGTTCAGGAGTATCAGAAGAACCAGGGTCTGTAAAGCACATGTGCGGTATGAAGCTTAGATACTACAGAAGGGTTAGCTCGGCAAGACAGGGTATGCAGTTGCTATGAGTAAGCAAGTACTACTTCAAGACACAAAGCAACCTAAGCAGATGGTTTCCAGTAGCAGTTAAAACCAAACCCACGTTACGGAGATCCATACCTGGTCTCATGGTACAGACGTGAAGGAGTTAAAAAGTGCATGCATGAGGTCCATGCTATGTGCACTGTGGGACCCCATTCTGTTACTGGGAGTTTGGTAACAGAGGTTCAATGGACTGGTGGAGAGGGTGCAGGCTCAGGATATCCCTCCTATTGTAACAAAGACACAAAAGACACAAAAACCGTGTATAGTGATATGGTACAGTAATTTTCAGCGGAATTCTGCACTTTTTGCTGCACACAATGTGATGGCTCATCTCTAAGTCAGGGAACTGCCTTAATGTTATATTTTTCATATGACCGCAGTTTTCGCGTGATCCCGGGCACTGATGAATGTGCTCTGCATGAAAGATACCCCTGAGTGCAGGGTGAGTAGGACCCACCCACATACCAATCATGCACTTTCTGGCCTTTGAACTGTGGTAAGGTGGCTTAGAAGGGCCAGTCACAGGGGTTTTCTAATGTGCCATCTCCCTCCTTTAAAAGTCAGGGTGCCAAGCAGCCTTTTACAATTGGTTTATGGTCAGTTAGCAGCCCCCATTACCCTTTCAGGGGTGACAACTTCCTCCTGTTTATTCAGGGAAATGCTTTCTTCTATCATGTCAGAATGTATGGGCAATATCAAACTCATGTTAGCTGACTCTGATTGCAGGGGCAACAGACGTGCACAACATCCTCTTATCCTGGGTTCTCTTTTGAATTCCCAGCTTGCAAAAATCTTTTTTGTACATTCTCTTTTACAGCCGGTTTTTACAGTGATCATCTGGTACATCTGTGCTCCAGGGCCTTTGAAAATGTGATAGGTACTCAGGAAACAAAATGTGTAATTTATGCCTTTAGAATGCTTGACGGTGCTCTCTGCATGTTGGGCCACTGTATGTGGCCAGGCTATGTAAAACCACACATGTGGTATTGCTATACTCAGGAAGAGTAGCAGAATGTATTTTGGGGTGTAAGTTTTCTAAGTTTTCCTATGTACATGCAATGTGTTAGAAAAATCTTATAAATTGACAACTTTGTGTAAAAAAAATAAGTTTTCACTTTCTTTCCACATTTTCAAAAACTTCCAAAAAAAAATTACATGTTCAAAAGACTCATTATGCCTCATAGAATATACATTGGGGTGTTTTCTTTCCAAAATGGGGTCATTTTGTGGGTAATTCCATTGTTTTGGTGCTCCAGGGCCCGCAAAAATATGATTGGTAGTCAGGAAAAGAAATGTGTAATTTATGCTCCTAGAACACCTGACGATGCTCCCTGCATGTTGGGACTCTCTATTTGGCCAGGCTGTGGAATCTCAGACATGTGGTATCGCCATACTCAGGAGGAGTAGCAGCATATATTTTGGGGTGTAATTGCAAGTTTATCTATGCCATGTGTGAGAAATAACTTGTTAATATGACAATTTTGTGAAAAAAAATAAAAAAAATAAAAATAGAAGTATTGTAGAAGATGGGCTTTTAAATGGTAATCCCCGTGGTTCAGGTAAAACATATATATGCAGCAGTCATTATTAGAAAGATAAAAAAGTTATTGGATTAAACTGATGAAGAATTTTTTTTTTAAATTGGGGGATATTTATTATAGCAAAAAGTAAAAAATATTGTTTTTTTTTTCAAAATTGACACTCTTTTGTTGTTTATAGCGCAAAAAAAGAAAAACCGCAGAGGTGATCAAATACCACCAAAAGTAAGCTTTATTTGTGTGAAAAAAGGACGCAAATTTTGCTTGGGTACAGCATTGCACAAACGCACAATTGTCAGTTAAAGCAACACAGTGCCAAATTGTAAAAAGTGCTCTGGTCAGGAAGGAGGTAAAAGTGGTTGAAGTTGGTAAACAGAAGCCAAATTAAAAGTGGCTGAAGTGGTTAAACAAGAGCCAAATTAACCTACCAGCATGTCTTTGTAGTATGGGAGGAAACCAGTGTACCTGGAGGAAACTCATATAGGGAGAAGCTGTAAACTTCATGTAGTTAGTGCTTTGAGATTCGAACCACCGACCCTAGTACTGCAAGGTGGAACTGTTAACCACCATTTAGGATTTTTGGAGTACATCACAGGACACATGTTCCTCCTTTCTGTTCTTAAAGCCCACTCCTATTGTTTGCTACAGAACAGAGGCTTGCTAGGAGTTGGAGGAATTATTCTGGGCTGTTCTTACAGCTTTGTTTTGCCATTGTCAAACTCCTTAAGACAACAGCTTAACCCTATGTTTCTTGAAGAGTAACTCCCCTTTTGTTGAGAAAAAAACATTCCCCCTGGGTGATCTTTATACATTACAAGGACATTAACAAACGTTATTGCAGATTTCTGTCTTTTGTTATCCTGAAGAAATCACTGTGTGTTTGTCTGTGTCCATATTGGAAAGTGAATCTAAAGGGAGTAGTTTCATAAATATCAATCAGCTGCTGCTCCTGCAGGGCACTCATGAGGAAAGCTGTTGGGCCTACATCCCTTTAGATATTAGTTCCTATTGGGAGTATCTCATCAAAATGACATTTTTGTTGCAGGGGATGTCTGAAATCTGACTTGTATCTTAGGGCAGACTTCTGGGAAAATCAGTGAGCCAATCACACAAGGAGGAAATATGTTTCTGGGTGGGGTGTTCTGTACAAAATTTGTGTACAGAACACCTCCAGGTTGCCATATTGCATTGCATTTTACAGAAATTGCAGAGGTGCAGAATGAAAAGGAAAGGTCATGTTTAATGACATTCAATTACAATATGAGTTGTGTAGCAATTGTATATGCTATATTAATTATTTTTTTTATTTGCTATTTTTTCCCCCACGAAAGGGGAGTTACACTTTAATATTGTACTGTCTAATTTACCCCCAGAATAGCATTTTATAGGCAACACAAAAATAATATTTTCTTTATATTTGGCACAAATTCGAGAATAGAGATAAGCTTCGGACTCAGGTCACAGAAAACCCAAACTATTTGTTGTTGCCAGGGACAGTGAACTAATGCAGCAATTCCCTGCCATACCAACAAAACACCAATACTGCACTTCCTGGCCTCTGAACTTAGGCCAGGAAGCTTAAAATGGCCAATAAAAGAGGCTTTTTTTGTGTCAGCCCCTCACTATAAAAAAGCAGGGTTTCCAACAGCCATATTGATATGAGCGCGGTATGAAATTATTTTATTTATTAATTTCTTTTTCACTGTTTTGACCATTGGTTACACTACGGAGGCTCTATATTTAAAACTATATTTAAATTTATATTATTTATTTATTATCGATTGTTTGATCCAGGGTGCGCGGCTTATAGGTTTCACCTATTTTGTCATATTGACAATTTGTTTAGATGGGATGCGAAAGCATATGACCGCTTATGATAAAGTGCATAGGAGCAGATTAGTTTAGGTACTTGTGTCCTAAAGTACATGTAAATCCTTCCTGAATGTCCTTTAGGGAAAAAATGGGGGGGGGGGGGGGGATGGAAAGATTCTTTTTACATGATAATGCAATATCGCCAGTGATCACAGGCTGCATGTATGTTTTTTAACCATTTGCCGCCCGCCATATAGCAGAATGACCGCAGCAAAGTGGTTTCAATATCCTGACCGGACGTCATATGATGTGATCAGGATATTAAGCCGCTGCGCGCCCCCAGGGGCGCACATCGCGGCGATCGTTGCTGTGGTGTGTCAGTCTGACACACCGCAATTTCGATCTAGGTAAAGAGTCTCTGACAGAGACTCTTTACCATGTGATCAGCCGTGTCCAATCACGGCTGATCACAATGTAAATAGGAAGAGCCGGTGATCAGCTTTTCCTCACTCGCGTCTGATAGACGCGAGTAGAGGAGAGCCGATCGGCTGCTCTCCTGACAGGGGGTCTGTGCTGATTTTTTATCAGCACAGCCCCCCCTCGGATCCCGCCCAGAACCACCATCATGCCGCCCAGGACCACCAGGATGGCCATCCACACTGGACCACCAGGTATGCCCCCACTAGACCCCCAGGGAAATACTAATTTGTGCCCAGGCAGCTGCCAATCAATGCCCAGGCAGCTGCCAATCAGTGTCCACACACAATGCCTACCACTGCCAGTGCCACCAGGGATGCCTATCAATGCCTCATATCAGTGCCGTGTATCAGTGCCCATCAGTGCCACGTATCAATGCCCATCAGTGCCCATCAGTGCCCAGCAGTGCCGCCTATTAGTGCCCATGAGTGCCCAGCAGTGCCGCTTATCAGTGCCCAGCAGTGCCGCCTATCAGTGCCACCCATAAGAACCTATCTTTGCAGCCTTTCAGTGCCCATCAGTGTCGCCTATCAGTGCCTATCAATGCCCACCAGTGCCACCCATGAGTGCCCATCAGTGCCGCCTATCAATGCCCATCAGTGCTGCATATCAGTGTCGCCTATCAGTGCCCACCAGTGCCACCCATGAGTGCCCATCAGTGCCACCTATCAATCAGTCCAAACTCTATTCTTTGAAAAGTTTGAATTTGTTAGAAAACAAATAAACAAAACCAATTTTAACGGATTTCAATGAAATTTGATACTATTCGTACTATTTCATTCAGACAAATTTTTGGTTATTCGGAGATTTGGATGTACCTGAGTCTCCAAATGTTCAAAAATTTATCAGAATTTCTATTTAAACCAAAACAAATTGCACTTTTCTATCTAAGTGTGTCTGAAAGCTACAATTTAGTAAACCCACTGGTAAAGTCCATCATTCCTTGTTGGTTGTTCTGGTAAAGATCTGATGTGTGTGTTTAGATTCTGTGCCTCTTTCCTTTTAAATGTCACACCCTCTTCAACACGCAGATGCCACATAGGGTCCTCTATCTAATTTTTCTGTGACAATCTGGTTCTCTCTGTTCCTTTTTGCTGCAAGGCAGTGGACTATGGACTGTTTTCTTGTTATGATTGAACATTTCCTTGTTGTTGCTAACAAGCAGTTTCTAACTCTTTATTTGCTTCTTGACTGCTTAAAGAGGTTGTAAATGTATTTTTTTTTTTAAATAACAAACATGTTATACTTACCTCCACTGTGCAGCTCATTTTGCACAGAGTGACCCCAAACCTGGTCTTCTGGGGTCCCTCGGCGGCTGTCTCAGCACCTCCCTGCAACAACTAAATACCTTCATGTGAGCTCACTTGCATGGTGTTTAGTTCTTGCAGGCGCGCTCCCGTACAGCTATAGCCGCCGACTGTATCACTCAGCCCCGCCCCCCGGGCGCGCCACGTCATTGCCAATGGCTACGCTGCTTTCAATCCATCCACTCTAGCCAATCAATGGCCAGGCTGAACGGCGAAGAGGAACTGGGGGCGAGCGCAGCAGGTGAACGAGCTCAGGTAAGTAAAATGGGGGGGCTGGGATGCATTAAGGTGAAAAAACGTGAACCTTTACAACACCTTTAAAAAAAAATGCACATTTGGATTTTTATTTTTTTCAATTCAATAATACATTAATACTCATTAAGACAAATCTCTCTACTGTTTAATACAGTGTATGGGGCTATGTATTAATTATTATTTCCTGTTTTCTTGCGTTCCTTTGTTGTGAGACTTCCAACTCTTTTGAAAAATCAGTGTCCACTTTTTACATTTTTGTTTTTTTCTCAAACTTATTTGTGGTTTTATGTATTTATTTATTTTGTTAATGGGATACACAGGTTGCATTGCTGTACCTGCCCATGTTTGCTTCACCAGGGCAGGAATGGTATTACAAGGAAGAAAATATAATTTTATGAAAAAAAGCTAAAAAAAAGCTAAAAACCTTACTACCTCTACATCTATTACCTATGCCTCACATTTTGCATTCCTGTCCCTTTAAATCAAGGTAAAGGCGGCTATTGCAATAGGGGATATACATATTTGTTTGTAGGTGCACAAAACTTTACCACACAAGAATGCATTGTTGAGCTGTAAACGGACTGAAGTTTTGCCATTGTCAGCACTAAGTGTACGCTGCCAGAGCCCAGAAAAAAATAAAGGTCTAGTAAAATAAAATTAACCTCAACAAAATAGAAACTCTAATTTGGGGAAGATTATGCAGCCTATGTCTGTAGGATTGTACATCTAATTTTGTTTCTTCTTCCTGCCATTCCACTGGCCCTTTTATTTGCTGACCAAGTAGAAAAAATAGCTGCACACCAACATCCGTCCAACAGGTTTATTGAAAGACTGCCATCAGGACTATAAAAATGGACCAAGGGGTGGCTGACGGCGTTTCACACATACATTGTGCTGGGGTTTTGAAGAAGCACAGTGTATGTGGGAAACGTCATCACCCCTTGGTCCGTTGTTATAGTCCTGGTGGCAGTCTTTCAATAAACCTGTTGGACGAATGTTGGTGTGCAGCTATTTTTTCTACTTGGTTTACATGTTTACGGTTGCGAGCCGAAGCTAGAACCAAGCCCTTCCTTTCTGGTGGATTATCATACTCGTCTGGAGCAGTGGTACGTTTAATTGTTCCTTTTATTTGCTGCTACTTGACTTTCCCTCTGTATTGTAGAAGGGTAGACAGCCTTTTGGCCACACAGCCAGTGTGGGGGATCCAATCACTATCAGGAAAAGCCACCAAGGGGTTCTTGGAACACATCCAAATTTTGGGCTCCCTCTGGCATAGTCACAGTAGATCCTCCAATTTTCCTTTGTATTGGGAAAGGGTAAAAGGTGTTCTTGAAGCTGTCACAAATGTATTTCTCCTTCTATCTGCAAGCACCACCAACCCTTCTCTTGCTCACTGTCAGTACTCCAACCCCCCTCCTTCACCTTACCAACAGCACCCCAACCCTCCTTTTTCTCCTTGTAGTCCTCCACTAACTCCTGCTGCTTCATGACATTCCACAGGATGGCTCCACTGCACTGTGTCAGCAGTCTGTAAATTTTAGCAGGGATATGTACTCGTAGAAAGAGTGATGAAGGGGGTAATAATCACGATTAGAGCTGGAGAGGTGAGATGAATGTGAGGGGTGAGAGGATTAGTGCTGGGAGTGGGAAGGTGGAATTTGAGAGTGATAGTATTTGTGCTTGGAGGGTGATGTGGGGGGGAACTGGTGCCCAAAAGGGGGATTTGCGGGCGAAATGGTTTAAACTGGGAGAAAGCATGTGTGCTGTGGAGGGTGGAAATTGTGCTAGGAGGATGAAGTTGGGGGTCAGATTTGTGCTAAGAGAGGAGATTTGGGGGGCCAAATACAGGGCAATCTTAGAAGAAAACCTGCAATGCCCCGTACACACGATAAGATTTTCCGATGGAAAATGTTCGATGGGAGCTTGTTGGAAATTCCGACCGTGTGTAGGCTCCATTGGACATTTTCCATTGGAATTTTCGACACACAAAATTTGAGATCTGGATCTCAAATTTTCCGACAACAAAATCCGTTCTCATAAATTCTGATCTTGTGTACACAATTCCGACACACAAAGTTCCACACATGCTTGGAATCAAGCACTGGCTATTGAACTCCATTTTTCTCGGCTCATCGTACGTGTTGTACGTCACCCCATTCTTGACGTTCAGAATTTCCGACAAGATTTGTGTGACCGTGTGTGCAAGAAAAGTTTGAGCCAACATCTGTCAGAAAAAAAAACATGGATTTTGTTGTCGGAAAATCCTATCGTGTGTAAAGGGCATTAGGGTCTGCAAACGACTTGGACAGAGGTTCACCTTCCAGCAGGACAGCAACCCTAAACACACACCAGAGCTACAATGGAATGATTTAGATCAAAGCATATTCATGTGTTAGAATGGCCCAGTCCAGACCTAAATCCAATTGAGAATCTGTGGCAAGACTTAAAAATTGCTGTTCCATTTTGACAGAACTTAAGCTATTTGGCAAAGAAGAATGGGCAAAAATGTCACTCTCTAGATGTGAAAAGCTGGTACAGACATCCCCAAAAGCCTTGCAGTTGTAATTGCAGCGAAAGGCGGTTCTACAAAGTATTGACTCAGGGGGTCTGAATACAAATGCACATCACACGTTTCACATATCTACAGTATTTGTAAAAAAAATTGGAAAACCATTTATTACTTTCCTTCCACTTCACAAATATGTAACATTTTGTGTTGGTCTATCACATAAAATCCCAATAAAATACATTTTATGGTTGTACTTGTAACATGACAACATGTATAAAATTTCAAGGGGTATGAATACTTTTTCAAGGCACTTTATATTTTTTTGTTTTTTCATTTGTGCTTTCTTTGTGAAAGAAAGAAAAAACGAACTGTGTATGACCACCTTAGCAGACTCCTGCACTATGTGCACTTTATTTTACATCATGCACAATATGCAATATGATGTATTTTACAGACTTTGAACTATATACACTATATTGTACATTACAGACTCCTGCATTATATACACTATTTTGTTTGTTACTGACTCCTGCACTACATACACAATATTGTACATTACAGACTCCTGCACTATATACACTTTATTGTACATTATAGAATATATTGTATTTTACAGACTTTAGGTACAATGGAGAGGGAAGTTGGGACTTTAAATGAAGCGCTTGGGTAGTGGAGGTAAAATAGACCATATTAGAAATGCATTAAGAGATGTTTATTAATTGTAAAAAATACCAGACAATAAAAGAGTATTCATATCATATACAGTAAACAATTCATTACATATATGTATGGGAGCTGTACACATGGCATAAACATAATAGAAATTATACACATATAGCAGCACATGATCTGATGTGAATAAAAAAAGGAGTAATATAGCATAATATTGCTAGCAACAACATGCCTGATACCGACACGTGCACCCACATGGTAAATGTGTATTACGTGAGTAAGGAAAGAGTTGATGTAATTAGGGAAAACAGATGGTATAAATGACTATGGTTCCATGCAAGATGTAGCTGGGGCATCATTAAACAAAGCTCAACGCTTTCCTGGGTGTGTCCCCACTCATCAGGAGCTGATGCGATTATGTTTCCTATGAAATATATATAAAAGTATAATGAACCATATAGTCCATATGAACAAGTAAAAAATAATAAAATGAACATTTAATATTTATAGCTGTTTTTACGAAACGCACTCACCGAATCAAGCAGCAAGTGCAGTGCGCGGTGGTGGGCGCAGGGTGGGCCAGGGACATAGTCTCTCCACGGGAGCCGAGGCGGCATAAGTGTAGATGCGACATCGGGCAGGAAAAAAGAAACAAAATAGGGCAGAGTGTGTCCACGGGTGGAAATGTACTAGCGTAGGAACAAACAAATCTGGGAACAGAATAATATATTCCATTAAGTGTATATCTGGTTTATGATAATATTATATAGATAATAAGAATTGAAAAGTAAATAATGATCCCAGTGAGTTCCAAGAAAGGTGATGGTGTGAATAGTAAGTGTGTGTATATGTATAGGGATCTATGCCTACAAGTGGCTGACATAGGGGTGAATTTAAAGGTGACCAAAAAAGGGTAAGAGTGTAATAGCGAAAAGTGCGGGAGAGATTAGGAGTGAAAGGTGACTAATGAGTATGGATAGAGCAAGATCACCATAGGAATAGACACATACACCAGGAAAAAAAACAAAAAGCATTGCAAGAGGAGAAGGAGAAGAGGAAAGACATCAAACCTACCCAAATGTGGCATCAAAAGGCACCACCAGCCAAACGTGAAATGTAGGGCTGGTCTGCAGAGACCCCAGAAAGAGACTGGCCGTGTGAACAGCCAGCTCTAAGTGGGGAGTATAAATATGCCGCCAATGCCACGTGGGTGACGCAGAGGAGGAGCTGCCGCACCTGGACCGAGTGGCACTCAGCCGTCGGCGTGGGGAGGCTCCTCCCTAAGGGCACCGAGGTGGAAACACTGAACTTCGGCGCGGTGACGTCAGGGACTGACGTCACACGCACGACGCAGGGGACGTGGCGCTGATGCGCAAAGGGGGCGTCCGTCCGATCCCCCGATCACGGAATAGATGGGGAGAAAGGGAGGACCCACTGGCACATCGCAGCTCCCGCAGAGAGGAGAGCCCAGCACCACCCACACACATCCAATTATCACACACAGGGCACGAATTCTGGTCAGGTGGAAGGTGTGTCTAGGGCATCTGTAAGGAAAAAAGATATGTGGGGCATGAGATCGGTAACCAAGATGCTGCATATGAAAGTTGAAAAAAATGAGTAAAATAAACAATAATTTGTCCACGACTAAAGAGTATATGTATCTATGAATGGGACAGTGTCCTATACATAATGATACCTTTTGAATAAAGGCAAACCTCACACAGGGAGGGTAGGGGAGCACTACCAATCCCATATAACCAATTGTTTCCATCCCGGTAATATATGGATATATGGGGGAGATTTGGGACTTTAAATGAGGCACAATAATGTGCCTCCATCCCGATTATAGGTACAATGGAGAGGGAAGTTGGGACTTTAAATGAAGCGCTTGGGTAGTGGAGGTAAAATAGACCATATTAGAAATGCATTAAGAAATGTTTATTAATTGTAAAACATACCAGACAATAAAAGAGTATTCATGCAGATTAGGGGCGTGTCCGGACCTCGCAGTGAATGGACGTATCGACTGATAGCTCCACAGAGAATCTCACAATCTAACACCATCCGGCGTATTCTACAGACAGGGGAGCCTTAAAACTTCACCCTTCAGTCACTGCGCATCTCTTCCACAGACCCCAGGGGAAATTTCAGAAGTTTACCTGATCGATCTGGCCTTCTTAGGCGCCGGCCGGCTCACCCTCACAAACGACGGCCTACAGCCCCTCATCATCCCCGGGCTCAAGTGCTGTAATCGGCCGGACACGGAGGAGCCACACTGCCACCATCCACCACGGATATAGCGGGGGAGGATCGGGCACTGTGTTGGCACTGTGGAAGCCGATATGGCCCGCCGCCATCTTGAGGCCTGTGGAGCCTCCAGCATCCCCGAGCGGGAGTACCGCAATCGGCGGTACGAGCTTTTCCGAATCCGGCCCATCTTACTGCGGACACCTCCGGAAGGTAGGCGTTCACCATACAGGCCCCGTAAGCCGGCAGCTGCATAGGAAAGGCCGATCTCGGACACCCGCGGCCTGCTGCATAACTCTCAGGTCACAGCCTAGGAAAATAGGAGGTCCTGGCCTACCTGTGGAAGACGGCCGCCATCTTGTTCTTTCAGAATCACCTCACCTAATTTCTCTTCTGAGGGGCGTCGCCTGACTTGACATGGCGACGGACACCTAAACCCTGAGCTCTGTCCATCACGGGAGAAACACTAAGAAGCCGGGAGGTATTCATACACTATACTACCAGTGGATAATGGGCACTGCTTCTCGATCATCCTCTGCATCCCGCTCGAGATCCCCCAGGGAGCTAACCGAATCCCAAAGCCGCCGTATACTGGAGATGTTCAGAACCGGCAGAGGCAATATGGCGCCTATCCCTCACGGCCCACCGCACTCAGGAGCACAGCCTCTGCCACCAACCATCCCAAACACGTCTGACTCTAGTCAGACCAGATCCACTGCTGCAGGAGACGGGATCGTACTCACCCCCCAGCCTCAGCTCAACATCTAGGACATAAGACTGATTGCTGAAGACATCAAGGACACTTTGTCCGCAGCCATAGCGGAGTTGCGGCTGGATTTTCGCGCCTTGAACGAGAGAGTCCTGAGAGTTGAGACAGTGACTGAACGCCACGACACCGCTATTCACTTAGTCACTGATTGCGTTGATTCCCACACACTGCAGATGCGTGACATGCAGCGACACTTGGAGGACCTCGACAACAGGGGTCGGAGGCATAATCTCCATGTCAGAGGCCTTCCGGAGGGGGAACAGATCTCTCAAGAAGTAACTAGCCTTTTCAACGGCCTTCTCCACAGACCCCCGCAAACCCCCATCCAAATGGAGAGGATACATCGCGCACTGCGCCCCAAGGGACGGGAGACAGATCCCCCACGGGACATAATATGCTGCATAGTCGATTACAAACTAAAAGAGGACATCCTAAACCAAGCCAGGAGCAGCCAGCAAATCATGCACGCGGGTGCCCATATCCATATCCAAATATACCAAGATCTATCTGGGATCACACTTCAACATAGAAGGGACCTGAGGCCACTTCTGGATGTCTTAAGGGAGAAACGTATTCTCTATAAATGGAAATTTCCCTTCTGCCTCTCAGCTTCCAACAACGGCCACACAGCACTACTCAAAGTTCCAGAGGATCTGCCTCATTTCTGCGCCACACTTGGGATTGCCACAGTGCCAGTGCCTAATTGGTATGCCGCCTTTCGCAGGGTCCCATCACACCTCGACCAACCTAGAGACGAACCCATGGATGCTCAAGAATCCAGACACCGCAGAAGACGCTCGCCTTCCACCCATAGGAACCAGCCCACCTACCGGAGCGGTCCTGGAGCTGACTACATTACCACCTCCCCACGATCCAGGCGGAGGCGCAGGGACCGCTAATATTGGGGCGCCGGGACTCTATATCTCTGTTACACGTTTTTCTTTACTTTAGCTTTGTTGAGCTTTGTTCAGTACCTTATCTGAAGAACTTCATTTTGGGACCCAATTTTTGACTCCCATATGTCACTACAGAAGTGTGGACACTAATGGCTATAGGCTGTCTCCTCAATTACATCCGTTCATGCTCGCAGGGTCGCAAGATCTCCACAGGATACCCAGGCTCGCTCTCACGCCTTCCTGTCTGTTTACAGATCTACATGTGGCTTGCGGCCCACACCATCGCTCAGACCTCCTTGGTTACGGCCTCAGGACACAACACTGAACTACTCCTAACCCAGCACTACAATTCCCACAAGTCTGAGCGCTCACAGACGCCACCTGGCAACACTAGCGGAGTCTCTTAAACCACGCAGCGGACGCACTGGGATCTTTCGACCACGCAGACGCCAGCACTATACTCCCATCCGAAGAGATAAGAGCCGCTCCTCTTCATTCAACAACACTGCGTGCGACCTGCTGAACTCAGAACTCCCACTTTGACCGACTGTCCTGCCTTTAGGCTCCGGTTGCCTAGTCATCAAAGGAACTGACCGACCGGTACACTGCGACAGACGCCCACCTACTTAAATCGGCAAGTTATTTACGGACTCACGCCTACACTGTCCCGGTAACATCACAGCCGTTAAGACAAGTTTCTAAGTATAAGTTCTATCTTTTGGTTTTCTGTCTTTACTTCATAGCTTCCTTTTCAGCACAGCGGACTGTTGGCTGCATAGCTAACCTGCACCAATTTGTTTTCCTAGCAGCCCAGTGTAAAGTAAGAGTTTTTAGAGGTTAATTATGCTGTTAAGATAGTTTAAGTATATGCAGATATACACAAGTCACCTACTAAATTAGTAAAAGTTGGATATTCACTTTTTGGAATACACTGAGCTGCCACGATAAACTGTTTTATTTATAAGTATAAAAAATTAGAACACATGAATAGCACCAATTTGGTCAGGGAGGGGGGGAGGGGGTGGGATAGGGACCCCTGGGGTAAGGGGGTATTGTAATGTATGGCACTGGCAAGGTATGCCAGTGCAGTTTGGGGAATGAGAGTAAGTGGGAGGTCAGGAACATAGCCCCTAGGGTAGGCCCAGTTGGGCAGGGAGGGAAGGTGGGTGGCGGGTGGGAGAGGGGGTGGGGGAGACAGGAGGGTAGGGGATGGGAGGGGGGGCGGAGTGGGGTGGGGGAGGTTGGGGAGGGGCGGATGGGAAAGGCACAACTCAATTAAACAATGAAAAACATCACAAATATAATCTCATACACAAATACCTCTCATGTTATATCACGGAAGGTAATGGGATTAGGAGGAAGGTTGACGGTTATGCACCACTCACTGAGGGGACCCAAGGGGTAGGTAAAACTCTGAGGGACAACTGCACTTTCATTCCTTGCTCATGTTCTTGTCTTTTGCTTTATAATTGTTTGAAATGGTATGATCTCCTATACGGGTAAGGAAAAAGGGAAAAGAAAGGGTTTACTCTTAATGTCATGGAATGTGAGAGGGTTGAGGGATAGAGACAAGAGAAGGGCAATGTTTAGATATTTTGATAAAATGAAACCTCAGATAATCTGTCTACAAGAAACACATTTGTGTCCCGACTCTGTCCACCTATTGCGCTCAAGGAGATACCCGACTCTGTTTCACTCCATGTACACTTCTCACTCAAGAGGAGTTAGTATAGGGGTCTCCTCGGATGTCTCCTTTGAATGCATAGAACAGAGGGTGGACAAGGAAGGAAAATTTGTTTTTTTGCTATGTAAAATTAACGGACTAATGTGTATTATCGCATCAATATACATACCCCCACCATTCTCATCAGTTCCTCTTGGATGTCTATCACAATTTATAGCCTCACACCCGGATGTCCCGGTGCTAGCACTAGGTGACTACAATAACATTTTAGATAATTCCCAGGATAGAATGTCTCTGACACCTAGAATTACGAGACAGACAACTGGCAGGACTGCTTTTGCAGCCCTACTTACGGAAATAGGACTCCGGGATGTATGGAGAGAGAGGCACGAAGAGGATAGATGCTATTCATGTTACTCTGCAACACATGATAGCCTCTTCCGTATTGACCTGGGCTTAGGGAATGAGGCACTCCTGCAGCTAGTAGAGGATTCAGCGTATGAGCCATGCTTATTATCCGACCATTCCCCATTCTGGGTACGGTTGGGCACCACTGGAAAGCTGGGGCGACCATTATGGAAGGTGAACCCCTACTGGTTATCTTTGTTTTCGCAAGTAGATAATACAAGAGAGGCGCTCCGGGAGTTCCTGCAATTCAATAGGGGGTCCGCAAGCGCTATGGTAGTATGGGATACACTTAAGGCATTCTTGAGGGGATGTCTTATTAAAGAAATTGCGGGTATTAAAACACGTTCCAGGGAATGGGAGAACAAGGTACAGGAAGAACTGAAAGAAAGGGAACGGGTTTTAATAAGAGACCCATCAAAATCTAATCAAGAATCCTGGAGGGAGGTACAAGCAATATATAACTCGGCTTGGTTATCAGTAGCAGAGAAGAGTAGATACTTTCAGCAACAAAGTTACTTTGAAGAGGGGGAAAACACTGGCCGCCTTCTAGCCCTTATAGCCAGAGAGCAAAGAGATCCTAGTACTATCCTGGCTGTGAGGGCTAAATCCGGGGAGAGGCAGACCCTTAGCTCAGACATCTTAAGCAGCTTTCAGCAGTTTTACGGGGACTTGTACTCCAGCAAAACAAGATATGATCCGTCTGAGTTGACGCAGTTTTTGCAGACCTGTCCGCTCCCGCAATTATCGGAGGCGGACAGGGAACTGTTGAACTGCCCAATCACATCAGCGGAATTAAGAGAAGCACTGGAGGGGACAGGTCACCATAAATCACCAGGCCCAGATGGGATTCCTGCAGAGGTATACTCCCATTATAGAGAGGACCTCTTACCATCATTACTGCAGGCCATAAGGGAGGCTGAGGAAACGGGTTATCTTCCGGATAGCATGCGTGAGGCAATAATAACAGTAATTTTAAAGCCGGGGAAAGATAAACTTCTATTGGATTCATATCGTCCAATCTCGCTACTAAATGCGGATGTTAAATTGTTCGCATGTGTTCTGGCCAAAAGGTTATCTCGAGTGATTGGTAAACTGGTCCATCGTGATCAGTCTGGTTTTATACCTACCCGCTCTACATCGGATAATATAAGGAGACTCTACATGAATCTTCAGATGCCAGTGGACAACCCAGGGAGTAGAGCCATTCTGTCGCTGGACGCCTCAAAAGCGTTTGATAGTGTGGAGTGGCCCTACCTCATGGAAACACTGAAAAGATTCGGTTTGGGAAGTAGGTTTGTAGCTTGGGTAGAGACTCTTTACTTTAAACCCAGAGCCAGAATACGCATCAATAGTGAACTTTCGCCTCCATTTGAACTGCATAGGGGGACGAGACAGGGTTGCCCACTGTCTCCACTACTGTTCGCTCTGGCGATAGAACCTTTAGCTATAAAGATCCGGAATTCCACGGAGGTGGTGGGGTTCCGTAGACATAAGAGAGAAGAAAAAATATCTTTATACGCAGATGACGCACTTATATATTTGGGCGATATGACTTCATCTCTGCGGGCAGTGATGGAGATAGTGAGAGAATACGGCAGTTTCTCAGGCTTTGACATTAACTGGTCAAAATCAACGCTAATGCCTATAGACCAGCAGAGGGACCGACTCCCTGTGGGAGCGGAACAAATAACAATAGTTGATAGCTTTAAGTATCTGGGAGTGATGGTGTCTCCGAACCCGGCCGAGTATCTTCGTTTGAACCTGGAACCACTGCTCTCTAGACAGAAACAAAAAAGTAACAGCTGGTGCAGGCTCCCCCTATCAGTTATAGGATGAGCAAACCTAATAAAAATGGTGTGGGCACCACAGCAACTTTATGTCTTCCACAATTCACCGATATGGATACCAAAAAAATGGTTTAAGCAAATTGATACACTAATGAGGGAATTGATATGGAAAAAAAAGGCACCCAGAATTAGTTTGGAAACACTGCAATGCGAAAAGGATAGAGGAGGGCTCGCAATACCCAACTCTAAGCTATATTTCCTGGCATCACAGTTACAACAAATGGCAGGATGGGGCCGAAAGGGAAATGAGGACCCCACATACCAACTGGTGATTATGACGGAACCCACGCTAGAAGCGGCCTCTCATCTGGAAATGGACTTGCCAGGTATGAAGGGGGTAGAACCAATAAATACGCTCTTTAAAAAGGTATGGGGTGAGGTTCGGAAAACGCTAAAAATAACAGGCGTGCTCCCATTCACGCCGATCTGGCACAACAGAAGATACTCCGAGATCCAGGGACTACAGGGGTTCATACACTGGAAAGAAAAGGGGATTCAGTTTTTCTCACAATTATACGAGGGAGAGGTGTTGAAGACATATGAACAATTATGTAGGGAATTTCATTTAAACTCGAGGGGCTTTTATCAGTATCTCCAACTGCGCCACGCGCTACAGGCACAACAAATAACACATTCTCAGACAGTACCAGCAGTTTCACTTTTGAATGAGATCTTTTTGGCAGACACAAGGAAAGGGTTAATATCAAAAATATACAAGGAGTTGCTGAGGTCAGTTAAGGATCATACACTGTTAAAGAGTCGAAACAAATGGGTAGAGGATATAGGAGAGATAGATGAAAAACAATGGGAAATGGCGCTTGAAGCTATTCCGGTGGTGTCACTCTCCGCAACCCAAAGACTGTCACAATTATTTATCCTTCATAGGGCCTATAGGACATCAGTACAGCTCTATAAGTGGGGACGAGGAGATTCCCCACTTTGCCCCAAGTGCAAGGTACATAGAGGAGACTTTATTCATCTAATCTGGAGGTGCCCAAAGCTGCATAGATACTGGGACGAGGTCTCCCAGTATATTTCAAGGTTGGCGCGGGTCCCCATCCCCCTAAACCCGACTGTATACTTGCTTGGAGCTATAAATGTAAAGATGTACCCAGGAGGAAAGTACATCATGTTATCTAGACTGTTGTACCTCGCCAGGAAACTTATTGCAAAGTATTGGATGGCCCCAACGGTACCTACAGTGAAGCAATGGATTGCCTATGTCAATTCGTTTCTCCCCAGAGAACGATTGGCCTACGGCCGCAGAAGTGATCGGAGTAAATTCAATAAGATATGGCATTCATGGTTGGGGGATGTGGATCTGGCCCCACATCAATTGATAATAGAGAGGCTCCAGATGTAGAGACTGGGAGGGGGTGATGTAGAGAGGAGGAAGGAGATTGAGACATCCGAGGGGAAGGAAAGCGAGAGTAAGTATGCAGGGGGGGGAGAAGAGAGAGGGACAGGAAGTTGGTCCCCAAAATCAACGACAATATAATTAAATAATTAAGAACATTGGATAGGAGGGAAGTTAGCGGTAACTGTATAGGTGGTGTAAGGAACATCAAAGGTAATACCAATGGTTTGTTGTGACGGAGGGGGGGTGGTGTAGGGAGGGGAGGAGGGGAGGGTTGGAATAAAGCGAAAGGAAAAGGAGTAATGATTTAGTAATAGAGATATGATTTTGTATGGAAGAAGGGTAGGAATACAAGAATAGGTTTGCATAAACCATATACTTTATACTATGTTTTTGCACTACTATATAATATGAATGATTGATTTTATGTCTTTCTTTCTTTTTTTTTTATATTGCCAGACATAGCCCCTGCGTGGGACGATCTGGTGACTGCTTTATACTACTATAAATTTACTGGCATATGTGCAATAAAAATGATTGAGACAAAAAAAAGTATATGCAGATATACACAAGTCACCTCCCCAAGACTAGACAAATCTCCCTATTAAGTGTCTTTGGGGGTTGCAGAGCTTGATTTTTGTCGGCTGCCGCCGCCCCTTCCCCGCCTTCACGGACCCCGAGATGGGTGTGGGGGGTGGGGAAGGGTCGGTTTGGCGCCCTCTTCCCTGAATGGGGAACATTGCAGACATGTAAATCTCCCTACTGCTAACCTGCACAATACCCATAGCTAGGATCACCTCTCACCACCACACCAATATCGGGGAACCGTTTTGTTACTGCATTACCCACTGGGACGTTAACCCACCCACTAGGGGTGCTCCATTAGGTATACCTACCCCTCTCAAGCTACAAACCATCCCATGGTGGCGGCTCACATTCCGTTCATTGAACGTCACCCTCATTTAGTCCATCACTGCCAGGATTCTCGGCCAACCCCCACACGGACTCGGTTAGGGATATTGTCCACCTGTCAGGACTCTCTCCCTACCCGTGTTCCGCTTTACGCCGATTGCTACCCACGAGGTTGCTGGATAAGTAATTCCACACCTCTTCGGATACTCTCCGGGTACACACTCACCTGACTCACTCACATCCTCAGCTCCCCGGATATCCCCCCTCCCCCTAACTACCCTTTTATTACCCCCTCCCTCCACCTATGGCGGGCACACAGGACACCAACTCTTTTACGGACACAACTTCACAACAAATACACTCACTCAAACTATACTCCATAAACATTCGGGGCCTAAACGTTCCGGAAAAGCGATCTAAACTTCTCCATTCTCTACAGCAAGCCCACGCCCACATCGCACTCATACAGGAGACCCACTTTCGGTAGGATTCTATCCCTAAACTTAAAAATCACTACTTCCCCACAGCATTCCATTCCTCCAACCCGGAAGCCAAATCTAAGGGGGTCACCATCCTCATCGCCAAAAATTGCCCACTCCAAGTAACGGAAGTACAAACAGACCCATTGGGACGTTTTCTTTTTATTAAAGGCACCCTGAACAAAATACCTCTCACCATTGCGAATATTTACGCTCCTAATACTGGCCAGGTAACCTTCTTCCGACATACTCTACAGCAACTCTCCAGCTTCCACTCAGGAACCCTCATCGTGGGCGGCGACCTTAACGTTTCTCTATCCCCCTCCATTGATACTTCAAATGGAGCCTCCTCCCTTTCCTATAGGGCCCTAAAGTCGATCAAGCAACAATTTCATAACCTCCTACTCCATGACACGTGGCGCACGCTACACCCCAAAGAAAAAGATTATACCTTCTTCTCTCCCCCACACAACAAGTACTCAAGACTTGACCACTTCTTTCTTTCCCAGACAGATCTCTTACACCTAGCCAATGCAACCATTGACCCAGCCATCCTCTCGGACCACAATCCCATCTCCATGACTCTACGACTGCAATCACCCACCAGGAAACCACGTATTTGGTGCCTAGACAGCTCCCTATTAACAGACGAGATATATGCTCAGAGACTGACCACTTGCCTCTCCAACTTTTTTCAAGATAACTCGTCCCCAGACGTGGCTCCCACGGTTACATGGGCAGCGCATAAATGTGTCGTCCGCGGGGAACTGATGAATATAGCTGCACACCGTAACAAACTCAAGAACTCTCGCCTGGCGGAGTTGATGGCTCGCATTCGTACACTAGAGCAGACACACAAGGCCTCCCTCGCCAAGTCCACACTTGCTGAACTCTCTCAAGCTAGGGAAGAACTCTTAGACACACTGACGACAGCGGTCAAACGCAAGTATACATTATCACATAAGCTATATTACGAATTCGGCAATAAAGCCGGTAAACTATTGGTGAGAGCTCTTCAATCCAAAAAAGCCTCTCATACTATTCATAAGCTTACTACCCCCAAAGGAGAGGCAGTGGTCACAAACGAGGGCATCTCTGCGCAATTCGTACAATACTTCACCAAGCTATATAACCTCCCCGAATGCCCAAAGTACTGATGCAGCAGCTAACCGTAGGAAGACCCTAACTGACTTTTTAGCACAATTTGGCCCCACTCCGCTTACCCCAGAGGACTCACAGACTCTAGACCTCCCAATAACGTCGGACGAAATCCTCCTTGCTCTCAAACACATGAAGACAGGCAAAAGCCCAGGACCGGACGGCCTCACAGCAGCATATTACAAATCGTTCCCGAAAATTCTCATACCACATTTAACCAAAGCACTTAATGACCTTACAACAACCTCGGTAGCCCACAGAGATCTATTGGAAGCTCACATTACCCTCATCTCGAAACAGGGCAAAGACCCCTCCTTGGTACCCAACTATCGTCCCATATCGCTCCTTAATGTCGATCTGAAACTATACGCGAAAGTTTTGGCCAATCGTATCGTCCCCTTCATCCCAGCCCTGGTTTCTCTAGATCAGGTCGGTTTTGTCCCGGGCCGTGAGGCCTGGGACAACACCACTAAGGCCCTCAACATCCATCATTGGCTTACTAAAACTGCCACACCAGGATTCTTTCTCTCACTGGATGCAGAGAAGGCGTTCGACCGGGTAGCTTGGGACTACATGGAGGCTACTTTGCAGGCAGCGGGTTTACCTCCACGCATGCTAAACATGATTTTAGCACTATATGCCTCCCCGACCGCTAGACTCCGGATCAATGGTGGCTTGTCGGCGCCTTCTCTGTATCCAATGGGACGCGACAGGGGTGCCCTCTATCGCCCCTTATATTCATTCTAACGTTAGAACCCCTACTCCGTAAACTGAGAGCAACTTCGGCTATCAAGGGAATTAACATCCAACAAAAACAATATAAGCTAGCAGCATACGCTGACGACATTCTACTCTTTTTGACAGACCCTATCACGACCATACCTAACCTTCTGGCGGACTTTACCCTTTTCAAGACTTTATCCAATCTCCAAATTAATTTTAGTAAATCCAAGGCCCTTAATGTCACTTTACCAAGGGAGACGGTGAAGCTATGTCGTAGTAATTTCCCATTCGTTTGGGAGCAATCCGAAATACTATATCTAGGGATCAAAATTACTACTGACCTAAAAGACCTCTACGCCAAAAATTTCCTCCCCTTACTCCGCTCCATCCAGGGCGACCTGCAGAAATGGAATCTAGGTTCCTTTTCCTGGTTGGGTAGAATAGCAATATTAAAAATGAACATTTTACCCAGACTCCTCTACCTCCTTCAAGCTCTCCCGATCGCGTTACCTGCCTCCTTCTTTGCCTCCTATAAACTGCTCTCCCGAACCTTTGTATGGGCCTCCAAAACTCCGCGTATTGGCTGGGACAGACTTGTTCTCCTTAAAAGACTGGGGGGTCTGGGTCTCCCAGACCTCCAAAAATATCACTGGGCCTGCCACCTGACCAGATTGGTGGATTGGCATACACATCGTCCCTCCAAGGACTGGATTGCACTAGAAGCATCGTTCGCACACCTGCCCTTAGCCAACACACCGTGGATGACCCACACCAACGTTCCTGAGGAATTCACTACTCACCCCCTCATAGGGACCACACTTTCATTGTTCAAAAGAGCATGCAAAATACTGGCCCTCACACCCTCACCAGGCCCCATGACCCCACTGGACGACAACCCAGCCTTCCCCCCGGGTCTTTTCCTAAAAGATCCTGCCCCGGATACCCTCGGTTCCCCAGCTAGAGCACAGAAATTCTTCCTAAATGGGTCTTCCCTCTCTTTCCCGACACTTGTAACTACTCTACCTAACTACGATATACCCTTTTACAAATACTTGCAAATAAGACATTTCCTCCAACCCTCCATCCAACACTCTCACTGGCACAGAGATCTCACACCGTTTGAATTGCTTTGTACCTCAACAGAACCACAAGGCCATCTCATTTCCTCAAATTACGCCCTATTGTTCACAGGCCACAAAATTAAAGATGACACCCTTACACAACAATGGGAAAAGGACCTAGCCATAGACCTCACCCCCACAGAGTGGGAACACATATTTACCCTCATGCACAAGGGGTCCATTAATGTCACGACGCAGGAGAATAGATACAAAATTTTCTCGAAATGGTACCGGACCCCCGACAAAATCCACCACTTCCACCCTTCTGTCCCTTCTACCTGCTGGAGGTGTAATAACGCTAGAGGTACTCTACTTCACATCTGGTGGGAATGCCCCCTTCTCCAACCCTTCTGGTCAGACATTCATGAACTAATCTCCCGAATCACCACATATACTCCAGACTTCTCCCCCGCCAGATATTTACTGCACCACAGACAAGGGTCCCCCACCTCCTACAAAAAAACCCTAACTATTCACCTGATCAATGCAGCCAACCTTTGCATCCCTGCACGTTGGAGAAACCCCTCCCCCCCACAGTTCAAGACTGGATTCGCAGGGTAGACCGAATAGCGGAAATGGAGCAACTCATCTCCCAAGCAAGCGGATACTCCTACCAAATTTCAGGCCACTTGGGCCTGTTGGACTCATTATAGAAGCTCACAAACTCAACAGGCCTTGACCCAACCAACCCCTCAGACCCCCTGAGGAGCCCACGCGACAAGTGCACTCGTGTCCACTTTTGTTAACACACCCGCCCCTACTGTCCCCCCTCTCCCCATACCTCCCCCCACCAAAGATACCGACCTGACATTTTCAGGAAACCTAAAGTTTGCCGTATACATGCATATCACACATGCCTTTACTCAATAGCAGCTTCATATATTCCCCCTCCGAGCGACCGACTCACCCTCGGTCCGCCCTACACTTTGGACGACTTCACTTCTTCGTACAAGTTCTAAATTCCAGTCGCCAGGCCGTTATATTAAATACTACATATGCCTTGTCAGGTATCCCGTTCTCGTTCGCAGCTAAGATCCCGTCGGGGGTGAACGGAAACGGGATTGCTTATAACGCGGTTTGGCCTTGCTCCGCAAACCACATCCGCCCTCTCTGAATCTGCATCCATAGTTGTAAGCGGCGATACCTACTTTGTTATACTAATATAAATGGAAAAAAACTGCACTCTAGGGCCTGGCTATAGGATCAGAAAGCACAGGTTGCTGCCTCCCTTTCCACAAAGTCCCTAATAAGGTACCTTGTACAGTATGTGAAAGTAAAAAGTTAGAGTATATTGGCGCTACCTATAGACATTAAATACTGGGATAGTCTATACATATATCCCCCCTTTTATTTTTTATTTTTTAATACTTGTAGTGATAGGTCTGTGGGGTATATGAATTATCTAAATTCCCCTTATAGTATGAGTGATACCCCAGCAAACACAAAATATGTCTACTAGTCATATAACACACGTCAAATGTCGCACAGCTTAGATAGTTCTACAGCATCTAGAGAAAAAGCCAGAGGCTATATTCCATTATGTGCATTTGCTGAAAGCCATATACCAATGCGGTGATGTGCGTATAGGTTATATGTATTAAATTAATACCCTATGCGTTTTGGGTATAACTTAAAATCGCATACAGACAAAACAGCTAATAAAAAACATCCAGCAACTAGATTTCCAACATATATTATGACAGTCCATATACTGATGTTCCTATGGCAATTTCAGATTCCCAATGGTGACTTTGGTGATGAATCAATTTGTCAGGTGACTCTCGTGCTCCCCCTTTTGGTTGCCTACTCACCAGCTTCCAGAACCCCACCAGGGGTATACCGCATATGGTGTAATATGTTGGATCACTTCACTGGCTGTTTCATCTGGTAAATCTTGCTGTAATCAGCTCCACAGACCCCACGACGGGGAAATGCTCCTGTATCTTCTAGCTGTTATATATTGTGCTGGATTCCACTCATATATTCAAAAAGAAAGGAAAAGCTTCCATGGCGTAATAAAGTATAAACACTTTATTTAAAATATATATAAAAGCCCACACAGCGAAAAAAACTGGGCTGAAAAATAGTGAATTCAAACAGGCAGGACTAAGTCACAAAAATAATTTGCAGAGTAAAAATTAAAAAATAAAAATAAAAATAAAAAAGAAAGAAAAAATCAGGCGCTATTGTATGCCTCTGTCCAGATGGATTAGGGCAGCAATAGACCTGAGCAGTACAAACTTTTGTTAAAAAGTCCCTCCTAACAGGCATAGGCAGCGAGGTGGGGGTATGCAACCACCAGCCGCTCACAGCGTCCTCCTCTCTCGTATGCCCTGGAGCTGACTGACAGAGCGTAATGCGGTTGTGCGCACTTTGTCACATGACGTCCTCAGCAACGGTATCACACTCATGCATCTGTTGGATTTTATAAGGAGAGGGTGTGTATGCACAACCTGCGCTTTAGACTGCAAAGCTATGGAGATAGATACATCCACTCCAAAGCCAATACCTAATAATACAACAAATTGATCTCCCATTTACTTTATGTTAGACCTTTTATGCAATCTGTATATCTATATTAATATTTTATTATCTATACATGGGTTTTGAAAGCGCTCTCCATTGACCAGAATGACCAGATATTGGCCTATCCTCAAGGAGGATAGAGTGTTGGCCAAGATACTACCGAACAAACCTAATTTCGTCTACAGAAGAGCCCCCAACCTTCGTGACCATCTGGTCCATAATGTTACCGATCCCCCCAAGCAAATAGAGATTTTCCCTAACCTAAAAGGCTTTTATAAATGCCAAAGATGCTTACCCTGCAGGGTTAGTAAGAAGGTACCCAGGAGGAGAGAAACCTTTAGATCAAAGGTCGATCAGAAAGAATATAAAAACAGAAACTTGATTACGTGTCATAGTACCCACGTAACGTACGTTATCGAATGCCCTTGCCACCTCCAATATGTGGGTAGAACTACTCGGCCCTTATATGTACGTATTCGAGAACATATCCAGAGCATAAGGAAAGGTTTCCCTAAACACAATTTGTCACGTCACTGTCAGGGACGTGTTGGTGGTTATCGGGCTAACATACGTGCACGCAGGTGCACGAGAGGCTTTCCCAGAGCAATTCAGCCAAATTCCCCATTGGGGGTCGCTGGCGTGCTCCCGCGCGCGCCCGTTCGCGCGCTCGCGCGTTTGCGCGTGCGCGCGCCCATGCACGCGCCCCGCCCGTTCGCGCTAGTGCTGTTTGGCGCCAAAGTCCCTTTAAATAGATGTCAGTTACTTCTATCAGGTGCTGTTCGTCTGCAGCTCTGCACCTGAGTTCTGTAATCTGCCTGTTGTTACTATTGTGAATTGACCCGGCTCCGTCTGACTATCCTGCTATCTCCTATCCGACCCGGCCTGCCTGACCTTGCTGTATCCTGTTACCTGTTGCCGATTACCTGCCTGCCTGACTATTCTGTGATTATCCCTTCTGCCATATACCTGCCTGATCTCCTGCTGATACGGACTGTTTGACTCTGCTTTGCTTGTGTTCTGTGACGCTGCTCACCACCTGCTCTTCCAGCTCCAGGTTCTGCTGCTGCAACAACCTTCTCTTGCCTGCTATCGGATCCGCTTCTGCCTACCCGCATCCGCTATACAGTCTCCTTGAAGGAAGTCTCATCAACTCCTGCGCTGGTCATCACAAGAAACCGCATCAGGCACTCCTACCCACTGCGCTCAGTAGACTGCTGTCCCCACTCCAGTGGCTTCTGAACCAGTGCTTAAGAGAGGTCTTCTTTCATCAGTCGGGCTCACAGGTACCTAACAGTCACTTTGATCAAGTGCACAAAAGGGACCCATCAGGGTTAATCTTTTATGGTATCGATTCCATTAAAGATCACTGGAGAGGAGGGAATAAGACCACCCTCATTTCACAGAATGAAACGGCTTGGATATACAGGTTGAGGTCCCTGGCGCCTAGGGGCCTCAACCTGGATATAGATTTGAACTGTTTCATAGCTGATTCTTGATATGCTTAGGTCCTCTCTACCTTTACGTGAATGTGGGGTATAGCTAATCCCCACATAAGTTGACATGTAGGAATTACAATAGGACCCTATATGCCTGGTTCTCCTTCCTCTATAAATTAACGTAACTCATATATAGATATATGTAAATATAACTCCATAGGCACTGGTTGTACACATATTAATTAGTTATTTATGATTTGTCCTCTAATCTACCCATAGGGGCATACCATTCACATGTAGTTAAGGTCACTTACACGCCTAATACTATGGGTGGTTTAGTTTGAATAAGGCACATACACTTTATAGTCTATATTATATATTTATACAACTAGGATACAATTTCTACTAGGTAGAATCTTTAAATAGATCACGTATGGTATAGTGTCAAAATTTGGTGATGATACTTACCAACACACTTACTCATTAGCACGTGTGTGTTATTAACACATGACACTAATAATCACATTTATATACATAATTAATTTTAGTTATTTTTAGATTTTTTAGATTTAAGTATTATGGAATTTACACTATTCAACCTGTGAGAGATCAGACCATCTGATATAACATATAATCTTATGTCATTATTAATTTGGAATATATAAGTTTTTATGATAGAAAAATGGGGGTTAGCATGTAAATAATATATGTTGGGAATGTGGCTGTACCCTTATGTCCATGTTTGAGTATGATATTAATTTTTATATGAGATATCACTCAGGAATTTCCCTTGTACTAGTGTTATACTGAATTGACTTGTAGTGCTGGCTTCTGCGTTCGAACCAGCAGGGGGAGTATTGTATATCATAACTGATTCTGGTCAATGGAGAGCGCTTTCAAAACCCATGTATAGATAATAAAATATTAATATAGATATACAGATTGCATAAAAGGTCTAACATAAAGTAAATGGGAGATCAATTTGTTGTATTATTAGGTATTGGCTTTGGAGTGGATGTATCTATCTCCATAGCTTTGCAGTCTAAAGCGCAGGTTGTGCATACACACCCTCTCCTTATAAAATCCAACAGATGCATGAGTGTGATACCGTTGCTGAGGACGTCATGTGACGAAGCGCGCACAACGGCATTACGCTCTGTCAGTCAGCTCCAGGGCATACGAGAGAGGAGGACGCTGTGAGCGGCTGGTGGTTACATACCCCCACCTCGCTGCCTATGCCTGTTAGGAGGGACTTTTTAACAAAAGTTTGTACTGCTCAGGTCTATTGCTGCCCTAATCCATCTGGACAGAGGCATGCAATAGCGCCTGATTTTTTCTTTCTTTTTTATTTTTATTTTTATTTTTATTTTTTAATTTTTACTCTGCAAATTATTTTTGTGACTTAGTCCTGCCTGTTTGAATTCACTATTTTTCAGCCCAGTTTTTTTCGCTGTGTGGGCTTTTATATATATTTTAAATAAAGTGTTTATACTTTATTACGCCATGGAAGCTTTTCCTTTCTTTTTGAATATATGAGTGGAATCCAGCACAATATATAACAGCTAGAAGATACAGGAGCATTTCCCCGTCATGGGGTCTGTGGAGCTGATTACAGCAAGATTTACCAGATGAAACAGCCAGTGAAGTGATCCAACATATTACACCATATGCGGTATACCCCTGGTGGGGTTCTGGAAGCTGGTGAGTAGGCAACCAAAAGGGGGAGCACGAGAGTCACCTGACAAATTGATTCATCACCAAAGTCACCATTGGGAATCTGAAATTGCCATAGGAATATCAGTATATGGACTGTCATAATATATGTTGGAAATCTAGTTGCTGGATGTTTTTTATTAGCTGTTTTGTCTGTATGCGATTTTAAGTTATACCCAAAACGCATAGGGTATTAATTTAATACATATAACCTATACGCACATCACCGCATTGGTATATGGCTTTCAGCAAATGCACATAATGGAATATAGCCTCTGGCTTTTTCTCTAGATGCTGTAGAACTATCTAAGCTGTGCGACATTTGACGTGTGTTATATGACTAGTAGACATATTTTGTGTTTGCTGGGGTATCACTCATACTATAAGGGGAATTTAGATAATTCATATACCCCACAGACCTATCACTACAAGTTTTAAAAAATAAAGAATAAAAGGGTGGATATATGTATAGGCTATCCCAGTATTTAATGTCTATAGGTAGCGCCAATATACCCTAACTTTCTACTTTGTTATACTGTTGAGCCTCATGCATGATTACAGAGGCCTATATTGGCTCATGTTCTTACTCTGCTGATCTAGATGTGCATACTGCCCATTGATTGTTTATTTCTCTAAGATGTATGGCAAACATTGCATGTTAACCTGTAAAATTTTAATAAAATCTTTTGAAAAAAAAAAAAAAAAAAAAAGAGTATTCATATCATATACAGTAAACAATTCATTACATATATGTATAGGAGCTGTACACATGGCATAAACATAATAGAAATTATACACATATAGCAGCACATGATCTGATGTGAATAAAAAAAGGAGTAATATAGCATAATATTGCTAGCAACAACATGCCTGATACCGACACGTGCACCCACATGGTATATGTGCATTTGTACAGCTCCTATACATATGTGTAATGAATTGTTTACTCTATATGGAACAAGAAAAAAATGTGCACTATAAGTACACCGAGGTCGCCCTTGGAGGATTTTACTGGCAAGAAGTAAATGGCATCAAGAGCATTTTATATAAAAATGCACAACAGTGCCAACTTTATTAAACATGTAGAAAAATATATATAAAAAGTAGCAATACAAATACAATTATACAAAGTGCAAGTACAAACATAATATGCACATCCAATTGTATACAGTAGATATGACACCCCTGTGCCTACAGCCCGCAGCCTAAGGGTAAAAGGTCAAGCGGATGAAGTGTACAGCACGTGACCCGACATGTTTCAGAAATGGGTATGTATTACTCCTTCATCAAGGGATTTACAATTGGGTGATCAAATCTCTATCTGTAATATAAATTTAAAAATAGTAAAGTAGTATCGTCATAATTATATGTGACTACTGACAAGGTTTTGTAATTGTAGAGACTAGTACAAGAGAAAACCAAAAAAGTTTAAAAGACTAGCCATACTTACATCAATCTGATTCATAAGGACAAACGAATAATGATAAAGCAAAAATTGAACACCAGAGGTGGAGCAGGCTGGCTTAGAAAGTCCACAAAACGTGAGATGGACATCCACAAGTGTAAGACTTAGCGCTGCAACACTTTCACAAGAGACGCCTGATTGTAGTCTGTGTGATTAAAATATTAAACAATGAATACAGGGAGCGTATAAATTGAGCCCATATGCAGCTAAGAAAAAACAATCACTAAGCTGCAGTAGAAGAGCATATGGGATGAAATTCTCCCAATGTCCTAATGTATATAAAGTATATAGGGTAGTTAAGATTACCTTGTGGTTTTTAGATGATTTCCTGAGACACAGACCTCTGGGCAGCAGTTCAAAACTGACAGATGCCCTGGGAGTGTCTGTGTCTCATATGGGACAGCTGATTAGGCCTCAGCCAATCAGTGTCCGCTCCACAGAATCAGCTGCATGTCGAGCAGCTGTGTGTGGAGCTCAGAGCGTCCCCCTGATGCCGAGGCGCGCGGCGTAGCCACGCCCCGAGGGGCGCGATGACGTCACGCGCGCAGCGTCACCGGCGGGCATACGATCCCCATGCAAACAAGAAGGCAAGCATGGGGTCACATCAGAGAGCTCCTCCATGTGCAAAGACCCAGGGGACAGGCAGGATCGCACCGCCCCCTAGCCGTGCGAGTGTGGAGCTTACCCGCTGGGTGTCAGTGAACATGCGAGTGGTCCACATCCAGTAGATTGCGCCATCTTGTGGACAATAAGAAGAATGAATAAAGCCAGCCTGCTGTACAAAAATGTGGAAAATAACAAAAAACAACAGAGAGAAAAACAGGGGGGGGGAGGGGGAGGAGGAAGGGGAGGAAGAGGGGAAACATTGTATAACATTGCAGTATGAGATATAAAAACATGCAATTTCATAACAGTCAGTTTGGTCCAATAAGGGCAGAGGAAAAAAGGACTACCCTGGATATATAGAAACATAATTATATCTCTATAGTGCTCTATCTACTCTAGAATGTTTAATATACACATTGCACATAATAATGAGTGACATATAGAGAGAAAACCAAAAACAAACATGTACGGGGGCCCCTACAAATCCAACTCACAAACCCCTGATGAAAAGCTGGGGAGAAATGGTTTAAAATAAAAGGCCCCGTTGAGGCCAGGTGGATAGTTTGCCCGTAAATTGTGTATCCACCTCAGTTCACACTGGAGGAGGCGCTTGTTAAAGTATTATGCTATATTACTCCTTTTTTATTCACATCAGATCATGTGCTGCTATATGTGTATAATTTCTATTATGTTTATGCCATGTGTACAGCTCCTACTGTATATATATATGTAATGAATTGTTTACTGTATATGATATGAATACTCTTTTATTGTCTGGTATTTTTTACAATTAATAAACATTTCTTAATGCATTTCTAATATGGTCTATTTTACCTCCACTACCCAAGCGCTTCATTTAAAGTCCCAACTTCCCTCTCCATTGTACCTATAATCGTGATGGAGGCACATTATTGTGCCTCATTTAAAGTCCCAAATCTCCCCCATATATCCATTTTACAGACTTTGAACTATTTTCACTATATTTTACATTGCAGACTCCTGCATTGTATACAATTTACTTTACAGTACTGACTCCTGCACAACATACACTATATTGTATGTTACATACTTCTGACTATGGATGAGCTGAACACCTAGCGGTTTGGTTCACAGCAGAACATGCGAACAGGCAAAACATTTGTGCAAACACCGTTAAATTCTATGGGACACGAACGTGAAAAATCAAAAGTGCTCATCTTAAAGGCTTACAGGTATATGCAAGTTATTGCCATAAAAAGTGTTTGGGGACCCGGTCCTGCCCCAGGGGACATGTATCAATGCAAAAAAAAGTTTTAAAAATGGACGTTTTTTTTGGGAGCAGTGTTTTTAATAATTCTTAAAGTGAAACAATAAAAATGAAATATTCCTTTAAATATCGTGCCTGCGGGTGTCCTTAGTATGCCTGTAAATTAGCACATCTTCCCCATGTTTATAACAGTGCCACAGCAAAATTACTTTTCTAAAGGAAAAAATTTCATTCAAAATTGCTTGCGGCTATAATGTATTGTCGTACTCCAGCAATATAGATGAAAATACCAAGTATACCAAAAAAAAAATGGCCTGGATGTCCCCCTTCAGGTCTGGTATTGATATTAAGGGGAATGTCGTGGGGCCCAGGCACTATATACTCTGAACAGCAGTATATATACTATAAGGCCTGCCCTATATACTCTGCAGAAAATTGGGCCTTAGGTGTTGGTGGTACCAGAACACTGTAAGCCCTTACAGTTACTCTTGTTGGGAGCAGGAGCGGGCCCTGCTGTGAAATATTATATCAAGAATTGTAGTTACATGCCCTTGTTACATAGTTACATAGCAGGGGAGGTTGAAAAAAGACACAAGTCCAACCTATGTGTGTTTGATTATTTGTCAGTATTACATTTTATATCCCTGTATGTTGTGGTTGTTCAGGTGCTTATCTAATAGTTTTTTTAAACTATCGATGCTCCCCGCAGATACCACCACATGTGGAAGGGAATTCCACATCGTTGCCCCTCTTACAGTATATAACTCTATGTAGTTTAAGGTTAAACCTCTTTTCCTCTAATTTCAATGAGTGGCCACTTGTCTTGTTAAACTCCCTTCTGCGAAAAAGTTTTATCCATATTGTGGGGTCACCAGTACAGTATTTTTAAATTGAAATCATATCCCCTCTCAAGCGTCTCTTCTCCAGAGAGAATAAGTTCAGTGTTCGCAACCTTTCCTCATAACTAACATCCTCCAGACCCTTTATTAGCTTTGTTGCCCTTCTTTGTACTCGCTCCATTTCCAGTACATCCTTCCTGAGGACTGGTGCCCAGAACTGGACAGCATACTCTAGGTGCGGCCGAACCAGAGTCTTGTAGAGAGGGAGAATTAATGTTTTATCTCTGGAGTTGATCCACTTTTTAATGCATGCCAATATTCTGTTTGCTTTGTTAGTAGCAGCTTGGCATTGCATACCATTGAGGAGCCTATCATCTACTAGGACACCCAGGTCCCTTTCCATCCTAGATTCCCCCAGAGGTTCTCCCCCTAGTGTATAGCTCGCATTCATATTTTTGCCACACAAATGCATTATTTTACATTTCTCTATTTCTCTACATTAAACCTAATTTGCCATGTAGTTGCCCACCCCATTAACTTGTTCAGATCTTTTTGCAAGGCTTCAACATCCTGCAGAGAAGTTATTGCCCTGCTTAGCTTAGTATCGTCCACAAATACAGAAATTGAACTGTTTACCCTATCCTCCAGGTTGTTTATGAACAAATTAAATAGGATTGTCCCAGCACAGAACCCTGGGGGGACCCCACTACCCACCCCTGACCATTCCGAGTACTCCCCATTTATCACCACCCTCTGAACTCGCCCTTGTAGCTAGTTTTCAATCCATGTACGTCCCCATGTACGTCCCTTATGGTCCATACCAATGAACCTTTTTTTGTACAGTAAATGTTTGGGGGGGACTGTGTCAAATGCTTTTGCAAAATCCAGATACACCACGTCTACAGGCCTTTCTTTATCTAGATGGCAACTTACCTCCTCATAGAATGTTAATAGATTGGTTTGGCAAGAACAATTCTTCATGAATCCATGCTGATTACTGCTAATGATACCGTTCTCATTACAAAAATCATGTATATAGTCCCTTATCATCCCCTCCAAAAGCATGCATATTATTGATTTTAGGCTAACTGGTCTGTAATTCCCAGGGATGTATTTTGGGCCCTTTTTAAATATTGGTGGTACATTGGCTTTTCTCCAATCAGCTGGCACCATTCCAGTCAGTAGACTGTCAGTAAAAATTAGGAACAATGGCCTGGCTATTACATGACTGAGTTCCCTAAGTACCCTTCGGTGCAAGCCATCTGGTCCCGGTGATTTATTAATGTTAAGTTTCCCAGGTCTAATTTTAATTCTGTCCTCTGTTAACCATGGAGGTGCTTCCTGTGATGTGTCATGAGGATAAACACTGCAGTTTTGGTTACTGAAGCCCCCCAATTCACTCATGAAGACTGAGGAGAAGAATAAATTCAATACCTTTGCCATCTCCCCATCCTTTGTAACCAGATGACCTTCCTCATTCTTAATGGGGCCAATATGGTCTGTCCTCCCTTTTTTACTGTTTACATACTTAAAGAATTTCTTGGGATTTTTTTTTGCTTTCCTCTGCTACGTGTCTTTCTTGTTCTATCTTAGCTGCCCTAATTACACCCTTACATTTCTTGTTGCATTCCTTATAAAGTCTAAATGCTGATGATGAGACCTCAACCTTGTAATTTTTGAAGGTCTTCAGTTTTGTTCTGCCCCTGTTCAACAGGAGCAGAAATATTGGACCTTGGGTGGTGGTGGTAACCCCTCTCAGATACTTGTGTTGGGTGCAGGAACGGGCCCTGCTGTGAAATATGATATCAAAAGTTGTAATTACATGCCCCTGTTAAACAGGGGCAGAAAAATGGGGCCTTGGCTGGTGTTGCCACAACACTGTAACCCCTCACAGATACTCTTGTTGGGCACAGGAACGGGCCCTGCTGTGAAACATGACTGCCAGTTTATTGTCCTTCTGCAGCACCCCCTCTCTCTAGGCTCACGCTACTCCCTTCTTCAATCTGGGAATCAACATCGGAGCCTTCAAATCGCTGCGCATGCTCCAGCAGCATATAACCAACACTGTGGTCGAATAATTCTGTGGACTCCTCCATGGATGATGGTGGGGCTACAGAAGGCATGACTGTGGACAAGGAGCCGATGGAATAGGCCGCTTTGGCAGCTTCATTGGAAGGCAAACTACTCTGAGCCTGGGTGACAGAGGAGGAGGAGGACGGGTTTGTTATCCATTCCACCAACTCTTTTGCATGTTGTGGCTCAATAACACGGCCAGCAGCAGAAAAAAAGGACAAGCGTGTCCCATGGCCACCTGCAGAGGATGCACCATGTCCACATCCACCACTGTTGACTGTAGACACAGAGGCTCTTTGCCCTATTTTAGTGACCTGTAAGTGTCTGCCTCTCCTTGGTGGCCTTCCGGACATAATGTATTTTTGTGAAATAGTGTCACCGGCGCAAAAATAGTAATATAAATAAAAAATATATATTTACAAAGTTGATCTGCTGCAGTTAGTATATCCTATACCTTGTATAGGGAGGGATGTATTTAAATGGTGTAACCGTGCTAATCCAAACTAATGCATATATACTATTACCACGGTGTTTATACCTTTATATTTTATGTGCCAACCTAACTCTTTAAAGTGTAACGTGACAATAAAAAGTGCCAATTATTGGAAAGTGCAATCAGAAAAGAATCACAATTTTATACCATAGACATATAATATTAATCTCAAATGTCCATTGCCATTTAACAAGCATTTGTTTGGAAGTGTACAATGGGTGCACTGCATTGTATACTGTGTACACCACCCGAAGTGTAGTAGAAACTGTACACACTGTATTAGATACTGTAACACCGCCTGCACTGTATTGGCAACTGTACAATGGCTGCACTGTATTGTATACTGTGTACAACACCAGAAGTGTAGTAGAAACTGTACAAACTGTATTAGATACTGTGTACACCACCTGCACTGTATTAGCAACTGCACAACGGCTGCACTGTATCGTATACTGTGTACACCACCAGAACTGTAGTAGAAACTGTACACACTGTATTAGATACTGTGTACACCGCCTGAAGTGTATTAGAAACTGCACACCGCGGAATGCACTGTAGATATAGGCTACACTGAATGCAGAGTATATATATATATATATATATATATATATATATATATATATATATATATATATATATATATATATATAAACTAGACTATATAAATATATATATATATATATATATATATATATATATATATATATATATATATATATACACAGTGGGGACAGAAAGTATTCAGACCCCCTTAAATTTTTCACTCTTTGTTATACTGCAGCCATTTGCTAAAATCATTTAAGTTCATTTTTTTCCTCATTAATGTACACACAGCACCCCATATTGACAGAAAAACACAGAATTGTTGACATTTTTGCAGATTTATTAAAAAAGAAAAACTGAAATATCACATGGTCCTAAGTATTCAGACCCTTTGCTCAGTATTTAGTAGAAGCACCCTTTTGATCTAATACAGCCATGAGTCTTTTTGGGAAAGATGCAACAAGTTTTTCACACCTGGATTTGGGGATCCTCTGCTATTCCTCCTTGCAGATCCTTTCCAGTTCTGTCAGGTTGGATGGTAAACGTTGGTAGACAGCCATTTTTAGGTCTCTCCAGAGATGCTCAATTGGGTTTAAGTCAGGGCTCTGGCTGGGCCATTCAAGAACAGTCACAGAGTTGTTGTGAAGCCACTCCTTCGTTATTTTAGCTGTGTGCTTAGGGTCATTGTCTTGTTGGAAGGTATACCTTCGGCCCAGTCTGAGGTCCTGAGCACTCTGGAGAAGGTTTTCGTCCAGGATATCCCTGTACTTGGCCGCATTCATTTTTCGCTTGATTGCAACCAGTCATCCTGTCCCTGCAGCTGAAAAACACCCCCACAGCATGATGCTGCCCCTACCATGCTTCACTGTTGGGACTGTATTGGACAGGTGATGAGCAGTGCCTGGTTTTCTCCACACATACCGCTTAGAATTAAGGCCAAAAAGTTCTATCTTGGTCTCATCAGACCAAAGAATCTTATTTCTCACCATCTTGGAAAACTCCATGTGGGCTTTCATGTGTCTTGCACTGAGGAGAGGCTTCCGTCGGGCCACTATGCCATAAAGCCCCGACTGGTGGACGGTGTAGTGATGGTTGACTTTCTACAACTTTCTCCCATCTCCCAACTGCATCTCTGGAGCTCAGCCACAGTGATCTTTGGGTTCTTCTTTACCTCTCTCACCAAGGCTCTTCTCCCCGATAACTCAGTTTGGCCAGACGGCCAGCTCAAGGAAGGTTTCTGGTAGTCCCAAACGTCTTCCATTTAAGGATTATGGAGGCCACTGTGCTCTTAGGAACCTTAAGTGCAGCAGAAATTTTTTTGTAACCTTGGCCAGATCTGTGCCTTGCCAGAATTCCGTCTCAGAGCTCTTCAGGCAGTTCCTTTGACCTCATGATTCTCATTTGCTCTGACATGCAATGTGAGCTGTAAGGTCTTCTATAGACAGGTGTGTGGCTTTCCTAATCAAGTCCAATCAGTATAATCAAACACAGCTGGACTCAAATGAAGGTGTAGAACCATCTCAAGGATGATCAGAAGAAATGGACAGCACCTGAGTTAAATAGATGAGTGTCACAGCAAAGGGTCTGAATACTTAGGACCATGTGATATTTCAGTTTTTCTTTTTTAATAAATCTGCAAAAATGTCAACAATTCTGTGTTTTTCTGTCAATATGGGGTGCTGTGTATACATTAACGAGGAAAAAAAAATTACTTAAATGATTTTAGAAAATGACTGCAATATAACAAAGAGTGAAAAATTTAAGGGGGTCTGAATACTTTCCGTCCCCACTGTCTATATAATGGGAAATAATTACCAGAATTGTATAATAGTCAATTTAATGAATTTATTGAGAAAAGAACAATTTTAGAAAATACAACATTTCAACACCTAACACTAGGGATGAGCTTCGAGTTCGAGTCAAACTCATGTTCGACTCGAACATCGACTGTTCGCCAGTTCGCCGAACCGCGAACAATTTGAGGTGTTCGCGGCAAATTCGAAAGCCGCGGAACACCCTTTAAAAGTCTATGGGAGAAATCAAAAGTGCTAATTTTAAAGGCTTATATGCATGGTATTATCATAAAAAGTGTTTGGGGACCTGGGTCCTGCCCCAGGGGACATGTATCAATGCAAAAAAAAGGAGCAGTGATTTTAATAATGCTTAAAGTCAAACAATAAATGTGTAATATTCCTTTAAATTTCGTACCTGGGGGGTGTCTATAATATGCCTGTAAAGGGGCGCATGTTTCCCGTGTTTAGAACAGTCTGACAGCAAAATGACATTTCAAAGGAAAAAAGTAATTTAAAACTACTCGCGGCTATTAATGAATTGCCGGTCCGACAATACACATAAAAGTTAATTGATAAAAACTTCATCTGATTTCCCCACAGGGGAACCCCGAACCAAAATAAAAAAAAACTGGCGTGGGGGTCCTCCTAAATCCCATACCAGGCCCTTCAGGTCTGGTATGGATTTTAAGGGGAACCCCGTGCCAAAATTTAAAAAAAAATTGGCGTGGGGTCCCCAAATAAACACCCAATGTTCCACTCGAACCGCGGGCTCATCCCTACTTCTGACTACAATGTTCATTGTCTCAAGAGTTCCTGGTTGCAAAGCAGTCCCTGACTATTTTAATAAAGTTCTTTTTAAGGTAGGCTTAGCCAAATTGTTAACTATTTGTTTATTTTCAGTGTGCACAAAATCATATGTAATGGAAGAACTCAATTAAAAAAAAATGTTGTGTTGAGATTTGTATGTTTGTAAGACTCTTGCTTGTGACACAGCATTTAGAAATTTTTATGAATACAACAGCACTTTTGTTTTATTTAACCATGACCCATTAAGCTCCATCCACTGTTAACACAATTCAGCCACACCCACTTTTTTGCCTCCGCACACTATGTGGGCCACATTACTAATCTACTTAGTGTGCCCAAAGGTGCCCCAGGTCCATAGGCGTGCCCATGGGGTGTGCCGGGTGTGTCTGGACTCATCCCTAGTCAGTAGTCATTAAAAGGGTAAGTTCACCATTACAGAAAAATCTGCAAGGTGAACTTACACAGGACCCCCACCTCGCCCCCCAGTCCCAGCGATATCCCATTCTGAACCCTGGTATAGCCGCCTCATGGCTCTGGGGCTTAGAAATCCCTAGAGCTTAATCTCCTAAACGTACCCCGTCCTCTCAGCGGGGAAGAAGAAGAAGAGAGAAAGCTGAGAGTATTTCTATGCACCAAAGCCATGAGGTGGTTATACCAGGGCTCAAAACAGGTGATCGTCACCATGCAGGTCAGTGGGATTGAGGGGGGTGAGGTGGGGGTCCTGTGTAAGTTCACCTTACAGATTTTTCTGTAAAGGTGAACTTTCACTTTAACAGAGAGTTCAGAGGTGAGTAATAATAAATGGTCAGCTTGCCTTTCAGATTAATGTTGTGCAGTTTTCCCATACCATGGGTGCAGTGCAGTGTACCCGTGGTTTTCATGCGGGTTGGCTGCACTTTGCCATAGACTTCTATTATGTCCCATGGTTTTGACGCTCTTTCTAAAAGCAAACCAAAACCGTCCTTTCAGTTTTTGTTTTCAGAAAGCGCACCAAAACCACAGGATATAATAGGAGTCTATGGCAAAGTGCAACTAACCCACATGAAAACTGCAGGCACACTGCGCTGCAACCATGGAAACCATACTGCATCATTGCGAATGCAATGAGTACAGGAAGGATTTTGTTTTATCTGACTACGCCCTTTAACTCCCTCTCTCTGTAAACACAATTTGGCCACACCCATCATTTACTGCGGCTTTGGGGTGCACACCCTAATGCAATATGCTGCGCACACCTATGCCCAGGTCTTTTACAATTCTAGCTACACCCCTGAGCTGCCATGCACCCTTGAGGAGGAAAAGGGCAAATGAGCAGACTGAAAATAAATAGCTACTGTGCTCCCTTGAGGAGGAGGAAAGAGGCACATTATAAGACCTAAAATAAATGACTACTTTGTTCCCTTGAGGAGGAGGAGAAGGAAAAGGCTGTATTAGCAAGAAAAAAAATGGAGAAAAGGGCCAGGAATTTTCTACTAGATTATATGACAGGAATTGGAATGCAAAGAACTTGCTCAAGTAAGAACATGTCTGCCATGTGCTCTCAGAAAGGAGGAAACAGTCACATCATCAGCATTACCAGCTCCACTTCCCTTGAGGTGGAGTGCATGCTCTTTGCTTCTAACTTATTTCATGCATGTGGTACCCAAAGAGTTGGTACTTTTACCATGGCTGATACACTCCAGACCCCAACAGTGCTTTTGGCAACAGGAGGCAGGAAGAAAAGACTTCATTGAGGTTCAAATTCCTCATTTTCATAATTTTAACATCCCAAATTAGGTTTGCAAGATCATAATTTTCAGATTTTACAATGAGTTACATTGACTTTACAATTAACAACCCGTAATCCAAACCCAAACATATTCGATCATCCCTACCCTGAAGCTCCTCAAGATGGGGTGGGGGGTGGATGGGGGAGGTTAGAGTGCACAATATTGTGCAGCTGTGCATGGTAGCCAATCCACTTCTAATTTCCGCTTGTTTAATTAAGCTTTGACAAAAAATGGAAGATGATTGGTTACTATGCAGAGCTGAACCAGATTTTGCACTCTCTAGTTATGGTAAATTCACCCCAATGTGTAGGTGAAACATTCACACCTTCCAGAATCCTGCAAGCTAGTGCTTCATAATAGATATAATATATACAGTATATAACAGATACTGTATTATTGTAAACTACTGTATACTAATTTTTTCAAAATATGAAATAATGCACTCTGTGTGCTTTATCATCAATATAATTAGCTAATTTAATGTTTAAAAGAAATGCTAGTAAAAAAAATCCTTTATCCACAGATATTCTTTATTCAGAGCATCTGAAGAAAATATATGTTACGTGTTGAAATTAGGTCAAGTATTGATATCCTCTTGTAAACGCAACGCAAGCAAGTGGTTTTCTAAAAGGAATCTAATGATTCGTTTAGCTGTTATGCTCTCATAACGAGAGCTTGAAGATTTATAAGCTTTGTATGAGTATAATTAGACACCCACAAACCTTTTTGACCCTGATGAGGTGAAGAGCTCTTCAGCATTTTGTCTCACCAGATGAATCAATACTCACACATTTTACCACTGTAGAGTGAAATTGAGGAAATGAGAATCTGATAATTTTGCTCCCTGTGTAGTCTAGACAGAGTAAAGCAGGTTTAGTCTTTGACAGGAAGATCTATTTCCAGTTTCTAGAAAGCTAATGTGAATTTTGAAACTTCTACTATCATTGATTTTCAGTTTTGCTCAAAAAGACATTGTAACAGAAATATTGGTGCCAGTGAATGAAGCCAGAATATGTCTGTCTCACAACTGACTGCAAATGCAATTTATTTTTGATCTCTCTTTTTTCTAAGGGCTAATTCATTAAGAAATAAATTAAACAATAAAGCTAAAATAATAAAATTGCATAAATGGAATTAAAGTTTGTATTACACATTTATTTTATAAGACAATTAAAACTATATTTATCCATGTTTTCTTCTAACATAATAAGATAGTAACATGATATAAACACCAGATGACAAGTTCTAGGGGTCTTTGAGAGGCACATTTTTTACATAATTACATAGTAGGTGAGGTTGAAAAAAAGACGCAAGGCCATCAAGTCCAACATATGTGTGATTATAAGTAAGTATTACCTTGTATATCCCTGTATGTTGTGGCCGTTCAGGTGCCTATCTAATAGATTTTTGAAACTATCAATGCCCCCCGCTGAGACCACCGCCTGTGGAAGGGAATTCCACATCCTGGCTGGTCGTACAGTAAAGAACCCTCTACACAGTTTAAGGTTAAACCTCTTTTCTTCAAATTTTAATGAGTGGCCATGTGTCTTGTTAAACTCCCTTCGGCAAAAGAGTTTTATCCCCATTGTGGGGTCACCAGTACGTTATTTGTAAATTTAAATCATATCCCCTCTCAAGCGTCTCTTCACCAGAGAGAATAAGTTCAGTGCTCGCAACCTTTCTTTATAACTAATATCCTCTAGACCCTTTATTAGCTTTGTTGCCCTTCTTTGTACTCGCTCTATTGTTAGAAAACATTCTGTTTGCTTTGTTAGCAGCAGCTTGGCCATTGCTGAGCCTATCAACTACTAGGACCCCAGGTCCTTTTCCATCCTAGATTCCCCAGAGGTTCTCCCCCCAGTGTATAGATTGCATTCATATTTTTGCCACCCAAATGCATTTATTTATTTTAAATTTTTTTACATTAAACCTCATTTGCCATGTAGTTGCCCACCCCATTAATTTGTTCAGATCTTCTTGCAAGGTTTCCACATCCTGCGGAGAAGTTATTGCCCTGCTTAGCTAAGTATCGTCCGCAAATACGGAGATTGAACAGTTTACCCCATCCTCCAGGTTGTTCATGAACAAATTAAATAGGATTGGTCCCAGCACAGAACCCTGGGGGACCCCACTACCCACCCCTGACCATTAAGAGTATTCCCCGTTTATCACCACCCTCTGAACTTGTGCTTGTAGCCAGTTTTCAATCCATGTACTCACCCTATGGTCCATGCCAACAAACCTTTGTTTGTAAAGTAAACGTTTATGGGGAACTGTGTCAAATGCTTTTGCAAAATCCAGATACACCACATCTATGGGCCTTCCTTTATCTAGATGGCAAATCACTTCCTCATAGAAGGTTAATAGATTGGTTTGGCAACAACGATTCTTCATGAATCCATACTGATTGCTGCTAATGATACCGTTTTCATTACAAAAATCTTGTATATAGTCCCTTATCATCCCCTCCAAGAGCTTGCATACTATTGATGTTAGGCTAACTGGCCTGTAATTCCCAGGGATGTATTTTGGGCCCTTTTTAATTATTGGTGCTACATTGGCTTTTCTCCAATCCGCTGGTACCATTCCAGTTAGTAGACTGTTAGTAAAAATTAGGAACAATGGTCTGCAATTACTTGACTAAGTTCCCTAGGTACCCTTGGGTGCAAGCCATCCGGTCCCGGTAATTTATTAATGGTAATTTTCCCAGTCTAATTCCAATTCTGTCCTTTGTCTAATTCTAATTCTGTCCTCTGTTAGCCATTAGGGTGCTTCCTGTGACATGTCATGAGGATAAGCACTGCAGTTTTGGTTACTAAAGCCCCCTGATTCTCTCGTGAAGACTGAGGAGAAGAATAAATTCAATACCTTCTCCATCTCCCTATCCTTTGTAACTAGATGTTCCTCCTCCTTCTTCATGGGGCCAGTATGGTCTGGCCTCCCTTTTTTACTGTTTACATACTTAAAGAATTTCTTGGGATTTTTTTTGCTCTCCTCCGCTATGTGTCTTTCGTGTCATATCTTAACCGCCCTAATTGCACCTTTACATTTCTTGTTGCATTCTTTAGAAAGTCTGAATGCTGATGAAAAACCTTGTATTTTGTAAAGGCCTTCTCCTTTGCTTTTATATGGATTTTTACATTGGAATTAAGCCATCTAGGACTTTTGTTCGCTCTTTTAAATGTATTACCCAATGGGATGCACTGGCTAATGCCCTTATTTATATGCTCTTAAAGCGAACCCATCTCTCTGTGTTCTTTGTTCCTAAGATTTTATCCCAATATATGCCTTCTAGCACAGTTCGTAGTTTAGGAAGGTTGGTTCTTTTGAAATTCAGTGTCTTTGTATTCCCCTTATGTTTCCTATTTGTGTGATTTATACTGAAACCAATTGACCTGTGATCACTGTTTTCTAAATTGCCCCATATTTCCACATCCGTGATCAGGTCTGTATTGTTGATACTCAGTAGATCTAGTAACACTTTATTTCTGGTTGGTGCGTCCACCATCTGACCCATTAAAATTGTCCTGCAAGACATTTAGGAATTGGCGAGCCTTAGACGAATGCGCGGTTCCCTCCGCCCAGTCTATGTCTGGATAATTAAAATCCCCCATTATGATGACACTTCCCATCCTTGCTGCTAATCCAAATTGTGATAGGAGGTCCACCTCCGCCTCCTCCCCCAGGTTAGGGGGCCTATAGCAGACTCCCAGTATTATTTTCCCCTTAGCTTTATCCCTTTGAAGCTCTACCAATAAGGATTCCACTTCCTCACTAGCTCCCTTAGTGATGTCATCTCTCACATTCACTTGTACATTACTCTTGATATATAGACATAACCCTCCCCCTTTTTTACCCTCTTTATCCCTGCGATAAAGGGAATACCCTTGAATCGTTGCCAGCCAATCATGAGAGCTGATGAACCAGATCTCTATAATTTCCACAAAATCCAAATCCTCCTCCTCTCTAGTTCACCCATCTTGTCCGCCAGGCTCCTGCCACGTAGTTTAGACCTGTCGCATACTATCCTCTTATTGGGTGTTCCGAGATTACAACTAGGACTTGTTACTATACTTACCTTGGGTTTATGTGCTTTAGTCAACCTACCACTAATGCCCCCAATACTACTCTCTGGAATATGTTACACGCTGACTATCTCTACCTCTGGACCCTTCCCCCATTGCCTAGTTTAAACATTTTTGTATGCCTATTAGCTGAAAGCAGGGGTGCTAAGGTGTTAGTAGGATTAGGATACAACTGCAGTATGAAACAGGTATATTTGGTAACATGGTGATGGGGCACAGCAAGAAGAAACATGACTTAACACTGTTCTTTCCATGGACCTCATTGTAAGCTCTAATGAGCGGGGTGCTTTGATTCCCCCTGTATTGAATTGTATTGCAACTGTAACATCTGCCCTTGTGTTGTAAGCGCTAAACTGTTGGCGTTATATAATTCCTGTATTATAATAATAATAATAACAACATTACTTCTACTACTACATTTCTACTTCTAATTTATTTAGTATCTAGAGTCGCTTAAAATGTATTTCTACTTTTGCATTCAAATTTGAGAGAACCCCACTATATGCAGCCTGCAGCCGTCTCCCTGGTGACTGTGGGAGTTAGGCTTCAACAGCTTGAGTGGCGTTCATAATCTAGCAACAAGTCCACCGTTTTCTATGTCTTCCAATTCAGATAGCATACCCATTGTTTTTTAATATTTATTACCTTGTAGATGTTTCTTAGGACAAGGCTTTGTGGCTGACTTCAGGTATTTCTGAACAATGTCAGGGTCAGTCTGTACCAAACTGCCAGCACAGTACAGGCAGGGTTAATTGTGGCAAACAGTTTTCCAGCCACCCCAAAAATAAAGAAAACTAGGTAGAATTTTTCAGCACTGTAACTTTCAGAATAGAGCATTTAAAGCAGACCTTCAGTCATTTTTTCAACTTTCCATCTATTAAATCTTCTGCCCTTTTTTTAACTTTAGATAGTAAGACATTTTTTTTTATGCCAGTAAATACCTTATACAGCCCATTTCCTGTTTCTTGTCTGATAAAAAGCCTAGGCTTATGACATCATGCACAACTCTCTCTCTCTCTCACTCTTGTGAGAGTTTGCAAGGAAGGGAGGGGGATGAGTCATTAGAGGGCCAATGAGGGCTGTAGAGCTGGAGGTGTGCCTCTGTGTGTCTGTGTAAATCCAGGAAGTGAACAGGCAACAGCTTCAGCTGCCCACAGTTAAAATGCATGCAGCCAGCCTTAGTGGAGGGAGATTTATGCAGCATATTTGGCAAGTACAGAATCACAGTATGTATAAAATAATATGCAAAGTGGTTGGAGGGAAGCATCAGAATGGCAATGATGTTTTTTATTACAAATTATGTGAACAGACTGCAATTCCTTTTTAAAATGGTAAGCAGCAAATTTTAAAATATTGTTTAAGTTATTCTATGTAAATAAGAATATGTAACAGATTTAATTAGATGTTATTCCAATGTGGCTGCAAAAGTGGATACACACTTTAAAGAAAAAAATCCAGGCATCAGAATGTTATACATAGTTACATTGGTCCAGCTTGGACCAATGTAACTATGTATACACCCTACCTGGCTGATACTTTTGGAAGCAGGAAATCATCAAAGTAGACAACACTATTCCAGTAATCTACACTTGGTCCTGAATTCTGTGGTGAACGACGCAAAAGGGGCCAGCGAGAAGTCATCTAGCAGGATTTAATTTTAACTTTAAATTATTTCACGCTTCCAATCGCATCTGCCAGGAATATCATATGTATTGTTACATTGATCCAAGCTTGACCAATGTAACTATGTTTACCATGCCAATTTATAGAACTATTCTCTTTTGCGGGAAAAAAAAAAAAAAATATTCTTTAAGGAGATTCTATGGCAAAACTAATTGCAAATAAAAAGCTTTCCCTGCTAAAAGGAAACTAAAGACTTACCTTACCCACTGTGGATACAAAAAAGGATACAAAAGTGCCATGTCCCAATAAGATTGCAGGACTAAATAGGGAATAGATGATGGACTATGTAGGCACCACAATAACAAGGTTATTAAAATTCAATAAGCTTTATTACAAAATATACAAATTAACAATGCTAAAAACATTTTCCATTCATAATACAGCAATATTGCCTTATGACGTATAGCACACCACCTATTAGGCCAACAATCATAGGCATACGCACTAGGTGTGCCGGGTGTGCCTGGGCACACCCTAATCACCCCATGCATGTTAGTGTAGCCACATGCCAGCTGTCTCCTGCGATCTGGGCTGCTGTGAAATGTTGCTTCCAAAAGTGTGTAGCCCCTGCTGTCTGTGAAAGTTTCTCATTGAGCAGACAGTGACACTTGCCAGAGACGCTCATGCTGTTTGATAGCTGCTCAGTCCCGCCCACCCCTGACATCACCGCTGAGTTGTGACAGCTGATCTCAATCCCTGCAAGTAGTTACAATAGCTGGCAGTTTCACACATCGAGTAGCTCGGGCAGGTCTCACTGTATGCGTAATGAGAAACTTTCATAGGCAGGGCAGGCTATCTGGGCTATCAGCCTCGCTATCTGCTGCATGTGAAACTGCCCCTCTCCTCTGTCAGTGCCAATCAGTGTTTCCAATCAGTGCCGCTTATCAGTGCCAACCAATGCCACCTATTAACGCCAATCAATGCCCATTAGTGCTGCCTATCAGTGCTACCAATCAGTGCTCATCAGTGCTGCCTATCAGTGCCCATCAGTGCCTCCTCCTCAGTGCAGGTTATCAGTGCTGCCTATCAGTGCCGCCAATCAGTGCCCATCAGTGCTCCTATCAGTGCCGCCAATCAGTGCACATCAGTGCTGCCAAACAGTGCCCATTAGTGCTGCCTATTAGTGCCAACCAATGCCACCTATTAGTGCCAATCAGTGCCCATCAGTGCTGCCTATCTTTGCAAATCAGTGATTCCAATCAGTGCTTTCAATCAGTGCAACCTATCAGTGCTGTCAATCAGTGCCCATCAGTGCTGCATATCAATGTCCATCAGTGCCACCTATCAGTGCCTATCAGTGCTGCCTACCAGTGCTCATCAGCACTGCCTATTAGTGCCGCCTATCAGTGCCCATTAGTGCTACCAATCAGTGCTGCCTATCAGTGCCAATCCGTGCCCATCAGTGCTGCATATCAGTGATGTTGCCTATCAGTACCTATCAGTGCTACCAATCAGTGCTGCCTATCAGTGCCAATCAGTGCCCATCAGTGCTGCCTATCAGTGCCGCTAATCAGCGCCCATCAGTGCCCATCAGTGCTGCAAATAAATGCCCATCAGTGCCATCTATCAGTTCCCATCAGTGCTGCCTATAAGTGCCAACCAATGCCACCTTTTAGTGCCAATCAGTGCCCATCAGTGCTGCCTATCAGTGTTCATCAGTGCTGCCTAGCAGTGCCCATCAGTGCTGCCTATTAGTGCCGCCTATCAGTGCCCATCAGTGTTATCAGTGCCACCTATCAGTGCCCATCAGTGCTACAAATCAGTGCTGCCTATCAGTGCCAATTAGTGTCCATCAGTGCTGCCTATCAGTGCCCATAAGTGCTGCCAATCAGTGTCCATCAGTGCTGCATATCAATGCCATTGGGGATACTTATTAGCACCCATCAGTGCTGCCCATCAGTGTCCATTGTTGCTGCCAATTAGTGCCCATCATGCTGACAATCAGTGTTGCCTATCAGTGCCAATCAGTGATGCCTATCAGTGTCACCTATCAGTGCCAATCAGTGCTGCCTATCAGTGCCCATCAGTGCTTCCTATCAGTGCCAATCAGTGCTGCCAATCAGTGCCAAACATTGATGTCAATCAGTGTCACCAAGCAGTGCCTATCAGTGCCCATCAGTGCTGCCAATCAGTGCTGCCAATCAGTGCTGCCCACCAGTGACACCAATCAGTGACCATCAGTGCTGCCAATCAGTGGCCATCAGTGCTGCCAATCAGTGCCCATCAGTTCTGCCAATCAATGCCACCTTTTAATGCCAATTAGTGCCCATCAGTGCTGCCTATCAGTGTTCATCAGTGCTGCCTAGCAGTGCCCATCAGTGCTACAAATCAGTGCTGCCTATCAGTGCCAATCAGTGCCCATCAGTGCTGTCTATCAGTGCCCATAAGTGCTGCTAATCAGTGCCCATCAGTGCTGCATTTCAATGCCATCAGTGCTACTTATTAGCGCCCATTAGTGCTGCCTATCAGTGTCCATTGCTGCTGCCAATTAGTGCCCATCATGCTGACAATCAGTGCTGCCTATCAGTGCCAATCAGTGATGCCTATCAGTGCCACCTATCAGTGCCAATCAGTGCAGCCTATTAGTGCCATTAGTGCTGCCAATCAGTGCCACCTATCAGTGCCAATCAGTGCTGCCTATCAGTGTCCATCAGTGCTTCCTATCAGTGCCAATCAGTGCTGCCAATCAGTGCCAAACATTGATGTCAATCAGTGTCACCAAGCAGTGCCTATCAGTGCCCATTAGTGCTGCCAATCAGTGCTGCCAATCAGTGCTGCCCACCAGTGCTGCCAATCAGTGGCCATCAGTGCTGCCAATCAGTGGCCATCAGTTCTGTCAATCAATGCCACCTTTTAATGCCAATTAGTGCCCATCAGTGCTGCCTATCAGTGTCCATCAGTGCTACAAATCAGTGCTGCCTATCAGTGCCAATCAGTGCCCATCAGTGCTGTCTATCAGTGCCCATAAGTGCTGCTAATCAGTGCCCATGAGTGCTGCATATCAATGCCATCAGTGCTACTTATTAGCGCCCATCAGTGCTGCCTATCAGTGTCCATTGCTGCTGCCAATTAGTGCCCATCATGCTGACAATCAGTGCTGTCTATCAGTGCCAATCAGTGATGCCTATCAGTGTCACCTATCAGTGCCAATCAGTGCAGCCTATTAGTGCCATTAGTGCTGCCAATCAGTGCCACCTATCAGTGCCAATCAGTGCCCATCAGTTCCCATCAGTGCTGCCTATCAGTGCCCATCAGTGCTTCCTATCAGTGCCAATCAGTGCTGCCAATCAGTGCCAAACATGCTAATCAGTGTCACCAAGCAGTGCCTATCAGTGCCCATCAGTGCTGACAATCAGTGCTGACAATCAGTGCTGCCCACCAGTGCCACCAATCAGTGACTATCAGTGCTGCCAATCAGTGGCCATCAGTGCTGCTAATCAGTGGCCATCAGTGCTGACAATCAGTGGTGCCTATCAGTGCCCATCAGTTCTGCCAATCAATGCCACCTATCAGTGTTCATCAGTGCCTATCAGTGCTGTCAAATAGTGTCCATCAGTGCACTGAGTGCAGGGATGGGGAGATGAACGCAGCAGCCTGGCATATTGTCCATGGGGGGCCGGCCTGGTGGGGCACAACTAAAATCTGTTGATGTTTATTATTGCTACATGCCGATCTTTAGTATAATAGGCAATCACCACACTACTATTTACAATAAACTACTGGAAGTAAAATAAAAAGGTGTCAGGAAAAGGCTTGCTGCTAAGCACTGTTATGTGTTCCCACACCACAAAAAAAAAATGCAGCACTATAATGCTGGAGCCCTCAAATGTATATAAATCTCAATAAACTTCAATATTTATTATGGTGGAACCCTCTAATGTATGTAAATCTAAATGAACTTCAATATTACCACAATGCCGGTCTCTGTGATATGTAACATCACATATAATAGACATCAAACTGAAAAAAGACATATCAAATAAAACTTAGCAGGGATGGTGGAACCCCTCCTATAGATATTTGCCAATACAGATTAACTTCAAGTGCAATAATTCCTGTGATATGTGATTTCACATGTGATGCACATAAAAATGAGAACACAATATACTTTTTTTTAAACTTAGCAGGGATGGTGGAAACCTCGCTACAGATAATTGCACTACAAATTACCTTCAAGGGCAATAACTTTTTCACACCATTATAGTAGTTTGAAATTTTTATTTTTTTATTTTTATTTTTTTAGATTGTTACACTTAATTTGATATATTTTAATTACTATTATAATGTGAATTTTTGCACTTGAAGTTAATTTCCCACCACCCCTACTGAGTCCATGTCTTTATGGACCTTGCTTTGTAAATTGGTGCGCAGTCATGTTTGAACAGAAAGGGGCCATCCCCAAATTGTTCCCATAAAGTTGGGAGCATATTCATGAAGTTTAGGGGGGGCATTTGTGGAGTGTAGGGGGGGGGCATTTGTGGAGTGTATGGGAGTATTTGTGGAGTGTAGGGGGGTATTTATGGAGTGTAGGGGGGTATTTGTGGAGTGTAGGGGGTAATGCTGGGGGTTAATAATGCATCTGCTGACACCAGTGCTGGGGTTTAATAATGCGTCCGCTGACACCAGTGCTGGGTTTAATAATGCGTCCACTAACATCAGTGCTGGGGTTTAATAATGCATCCGCTAACACCAGTGCTGGGGTTTAATAATGCATCCACTGACACCAATGCTGGGGGTTAATAATGCGTCCTCTGACACCAATGCTGGGGGTTAATAATGCATTCGCTGACACCAGTGCTGGGGGTTAATATTGCGTCCGCTGACACCAGTACTGTTGTTTTTGAAGTTTGAAAGTTTGCATGGGATATGAAAACTTGTCTTGTGGCCCTCAGGTAATTTGAGTTTGAGACCCCTGCTGTAGAGACTTCAGGGAACCATTTCCCTTTTATGAAGTGGTGTTTGGTGGTGCACAGTGGACTAGTAATGAGTAGGTTAGGCTACTGTAAAATGATAAATAATCTAAAACAATGTATATTGCAAATGTTCATTTATAAAATAGTTATAATTCATGTATCTTCAAAGAACAAGTAATTATTTTTTGTTTATTTTTAATCTGTATAACAGCTGATCAGTTTATTGTGTACCACTGAAATCAGTAACAAATTAACAATAGTATACTATACTGTATATAGTATACTAAGTATATAGTATACTAATACTATAATTTATTATGTTTTTTTTTTTTGCTGTATGTTGCACAACAGAGCAGACAGTGACACTTGCCAGAGACGCTCACGCTGTTTGATAGCTGCTCAGTCCCGCCCACCCCTGACATCACCGCTGAGTTGTGACAGCTGATCTCTCTCCCTGCAAGTAGTTACAATAGCTGGCAGTTTCACACATCGAGTAGCTCGGGCAGGTCTCACTGTATGCGTAATGAGAAACTTTCACAGGCAGCGCAGGCTATCTGGGCTATCAGCCTCGCTATCTGCTGCATGTGAAACTGCCCCTCTCCTCTGTCAGTGCCAATCAGTGTTTCCAATCAGTGCCGCCTATCAGTGCCAACCAATGCCACCTATTAACGCCAATCAATGCCCATTAGTGCTGCCTATCAGTGCTACCAATCAGTGCTCATCAGTGCTGCCTATTAGTGCCCATCAGTGCCTCCTCCTCAGTGCAGGTTATCAGTGCTGCCTATCAGTGTCGCCAATCAGTGCCCATCAGTGCTCCTATCAGTGCCGCCAATCAGTGCACATCAGTGCTGCCAAACAGTGCCCATTAGTGCTGCCTATTAGTGCCAACCAATGCCACCTATTAGTGCCAATCAGTGCCCATCAGTGCTGCCTATCTTTGCAAATCAGTGATTCCAATCAGTGCTTTCAATCAGTGCAACCTATCAGTGCTGTCAATCAGTGCCCATCAGTGCTGCATATCAATGTCCATCAGTGCCACCTATCAGTGCCTATCAGTGCTGCCTACCAGTGCCCATCAGCGCTGCCTATTAGTGCCGCCTATCGGTGCCCATTAGTGCTACCAATCAGTGCTGCCTATCAGTGCCAGTCCGTGCCCATCAGTGCTGCATATCAGTGATGCTGCCTATCAGTACCTATCAGTGCTACCAATCAGTGCTGCCTATCAGTGCCAATCAGTGCCCATCAGTGCTGCCTATCAGAACTTGCAAACGGACCAAAACTTTGCACGAACGTTAGAACCCCATTGAAGTCTATAGGAATAGAACGTTCAAAACCAAAAGGGCTAATTTTAAAGGCTAATTTGCATGGTATTGTCCTAAAAACTACTTGCGGCTATTAATGAATTGCCGGTCCGACAATACACATAAAAGTTCATTGATAAAAACTGCATGGGATTTCTTCACAGGGGAACCCCGAACCAAAATTAATAAAAAACTGGTGTGGGGGTCCCCCAAAAATCCATACCAGACCCTTATCCGAGCATGCAACCTGGCAGGCCGCAGGAAAAGAGGGGGGTGAGAGAGCGCCCCCTCTCCTGAACCATACCAGGCCACATGCCCTTAACATTGGGAGGGTGCTTTGGGTTACCCCCCAAAGCACCTTGTCCCCATGTTGAAGGGGACAAGGGCCATGATGGGAGGCTCCCGCTGTGTGAAGCTTCTTAAAACGGTTCTTAAATAACAGAGAGCGGGGCCACCCAGTGACCCCACCCCCTCTCACCCCCTCTCATGGGGAATTCCACAGGGAAGTCCCCGTCAAGTCCCCATGTATCAGAGGGGGCGGGGTCACCTCTGACACACAGGGACTTGACGGGGACTTCCCTGTGGCATTCCCCGTGCGTGAGAGGGCAGGGTCACCGGGTATTTAAGAACCGTCAGAAGACGAGAAGCGTCACACAGAGGGAGCCTCCCATCATGGATGCGGAGCGGCCCGAGAACGAAGAAGGGAAGAAGATGCCGCGGAGGAAGATGCCAGACGAGAACACCGGAGCAAGAAGCAGAGGATCGGAGGAAGAAGAGGATGAAGGAAGAAACCAAAGGAAGATAGAAGAAAGAAGATGGAAAGAAGAAGACTTTAAATAAAGGAATTGTCAAAAACATTTTTGACACTTTTTTTGTGAAATGGTAGGGGTACGTTTGTACCCCATTACCATTTCACACAGGGGGGTGGGACCTGGGGGTCCCCTTGTTAAAGGGGGCTTCCAGATTCCGATAAGCCCCCCCGCCCGCAGACCCCCACAACCACCGGCCAAAGGTTGTGGGGATGAGGCCCTTGTCCTCATCAACATGGGGACAAGGTGCTTTGGGGGGCTACCCCAAAGCACCCTCCCAATGTTGAGGGTATGTGGCCTGGTACAATTCAGGAGGGGGGGTGCTCTCTCACCCCCCTCTTTTCCTGCAGCCTGCCAGGTTGCGTGCTCGGATAAGGGTCTGGTATGGATTTTTGGGGGGGCCCCATGCCATTTTTTTTTTAATTTTGGCACGAGGTTCCCCTTAAAATCCATACCAGACCTGAAGGGTCTGGTATGGATTTTGAGGGGGACCCCAATGCCATTTTTTTTTAAATTTTGGTGCGGGGTTCCCCTTAATATCCATACCAGATGTGAAGGGCCTGGTATGGAATTTAGGGGGACCCCCACGCCATTTTTTTTAAATTTTGGTTCGGGGTTCCCCTGTGAGGAAATCCCATGCCGTTTTTATCAATGAACTTTTATGTGTATTGTCGGACCGGACAAGATCAACGATACAACTATGTTGGTTTCCCTTGTTAATCTTACATTGTATTTTTTAAAATGTAACTGCCTACTCCCAAACTGTCATTTAAACAAAAATACATAGCCAAGTATTATCCTCCACAATTTTTTTTATAGTGCATTAAAAAAAGAAAACAAATAAAATTAGCCAAAAAGTGCATTCTATGCATCCAAAAATATAGAAAATATAAATAATCAAATCATTATTATTCAACCAAAAAATAAAATAAAAGCCTCATGCATGTGTCCTGCTTCTTAATATAGGGTGTCAACAATGCCAAGAGTTGGTGAAAGCAGGGGTCCGTCATCAGGAGATAATTCCGAAAATCATGAGGATTATTTTCCTGGATCTCCCGCAGCATATGACATAATTGGTCACGATTAATAAAGCAACCAATTTTTTGTCCTCCTCCTGTTCCTGGACAGGACTTGGGTCAAAGCAATAACTCCAAGGCCAAAAATAAATAACACATTATCTCCTTCGATTCCGCAACATGGCTGGTTGATGAACGGCCGCTCAGAAATGAAGTGAAAAGTGCAAAATGAAAAGTGCAAAATGAAAAGTGCGAAATGAAAAGCGCGAAATGAAAAGTGTGAATCAACACTCACCAAACTTCTACTAACACGAAATTAGCAGAAGGAACACAAAGGGTGGCACCTGACAATTGAACGTCCTCTTTTAGTATGTCACTATGTTCGTGTTTGTTGGCCAAAAATTGTGTGCTGTTTGTATGCAAGACAAGTTTTGGGCCAACGCCCTTTGTCTGCGGATAATCCGTTTGTGTGTACGAGGCTTTACTGGCCAGCATGAAAGCAGTAAAGTTATTGCAACAATACTGCAATTGTTAGTCATGTGTAAATTTATAATGCACGTACAAGAACTCCTTGCTGGATTCCAAATACTGTACTGTTCAAAATGTTTTTTCTAAATGTTTTTTATGTAAAAATGAAAGCCCAATGCCAGGCAAAAGAAAAGTTTTCCCATGCAGTGCAGCTGTGCCTGCACTGCACAGGTAAACTACATGTGTTTTTCTGGGGATTGGAGAACAGAGAAATATTTACCTAATTCTCTGATCCTCCCTGCACAAGACTATTGCCTGGGGCTCCTGTCCCTTCCCTCCCATGTAGTCTAGCCGTCTTGTGCAGTGGACTGTTCCGGATGCCATTGTGCTTATAGACCTGCTCTGGGCGTGAAGATGTCAGGAACAGTCCACTGCTGGATTGTGGGGGACAGCGGTTTGCAGGTGGAGTGGATGATTGGGTGAATATAAGCGTTCTCGAATCCCCTAGACAAAAAAGAGAAGTTGACCCCCACAGTACAGGCACAGCTCCACTGCATGGGAAAACTTTATTCTTGCCCGGAATTTGGCTTTAAAAAATTTGTAAACCCTTTGTAATCAAATCAGTGCTTCTTGTGAGGCTTAAAATAATAATTGATGTGATAATACCTTTCCTAAGGTTTTTCCTCTCAGGTATGTGACAACAATTTCTCTGCAGACCTATATATAGAGTGTCCAGTGGGTGTATAACTTATCGGCCCCACGAGTAACTGCTGGAAGTGATGTATTGCCACTGGTACTTGCTTTACTAGGGCTAAATTAAGTCCCTCCCCCTTCCCAAGGAGAAGCTGTTTAGGAGATTTTACACATGCATTATTGGAGTCTTTTTATTAATTAGAATTAGAAAACATACAGTATGTCACCAGTACAAAAATAAAAAATGCAGGGACTGACAAGTCAAGCAGGAAGGCAGCAGTCAGCAGCCACATTTACCAACAGCAATCTAATGCTGATGGTCCAAGAGAAATAGAATGGAGCAGCTCAGAATGTAGGGAAATTAAGGTACCTTTGTGTTAAACAGAAACTTACAAGCAAAGTGTATACTACTAAAGTTTTTTTTTTTTACTTGTGACATAGAAAGTAATAGGAACTTGTATTTTTTTGTCTGGAATTCCACTTCCACTCAAAATTACATTACAGAAGTGTTAATATTTTTGCCCAAGAATTCTAATTCCACCAGGACACAAATCTCTGTGATTAGTACCACCTCTTAAATTAAAAAGACCTTTTTTTTCTAAAAAAGGGATAGGAATCACACTATTTTTTACATATTACTATATGCACAATAAAAAAGTTTCACATTTAGTAGCATACAATGAGCACAATTATCATTAATTCTATATATGGATTCCTCTAACCAGTGGATATAACATTGACTGGGTTTTGTGTTTTGTATCTTCAGCTTTCAGAATATGTGAAGTGAAAATGTATAATTTTTAGCAACTTTCTCCAAACACCACAGTCATTTTTCACATTTACCACCTATTTCTTAACATTTTCAGTAAACTAAAATATCATTATTATAGGGTAATCTTCACTTCAACGCCTGCTGCATCTACCCATGCAATGCTTTAATATTTCATCATTAAATAGCAAAATAACCTGATATGATCCTAATTTACTGCCAATTACACTGCATTGATCAAAGTGACCTTTTCATACTGGAGCACGAAAATCAATCATGCTGTACAACAAATGTCAGGGGGATGAGAGCAACATATAATCTGTGACAATCAAAACATTACTTACAAATGAAATCACCAATGACCTGCATGCCAAGGCAATTTCTACATGACGTGCTCTGTTTTTGTTTTCATCCTTTGTTGAGAATTTTTGCTATTTGTTTCCTACTGTTTCCTATTAGATGTAGTTTTGTTATTTTTAACATTTCCGTAACACCTAATAAAAATGATCAATGCTTTGCATTTTGCAACAACGATTTCCATGGAAAATGATTGTTGGAATGGCTATTCCTCATTTGAGAATGAGTTTATGTTATAGGTAACTTCAACTTAACACATTTTGAATTCAGTCAGTGCTTATGAGGGATGAATTATAATGACCTTGAAAATAAACTATTAATTTACAAGGAATATGTAAGGTCACAAATGATCACATGTGTGGACTACAGTTCCTACAGATAAAGGGTAATGACTGCACTTTTTACATATGAGGTTTTAGGAAAAGCATCCTTCTGCAGCTGCAATGACACCATAGTAACAAGGATCCAGGGTATCACAAGAGTACAGGGATTTAAGTTTGCCATGTCATTGAAAAGCATGCCAAATTAAACAGACTTGTACAACCCTGATGGGTCCCCTACCCTTTACTATCTCACATTTCAGGATTTGTTGATTCCTCATTTGGAACAGTTTTTCAACGTACGTAGGAAGAGAGACCCTTTTGACTCTTCACTGAACTTAGTGCATATTTTGGTTGTCCCTAAACCTAACAAAGATCCTGGAGAAGTTGGGAATTACCGACCAATATACTTCAGACTTTGCGGGATTTAGTTCTATGTCTGAGCTCCAAGTGAATGAGACAAAGTCTACGGTGCATAAAAAAACAAGAAAAATAGCCCTGGGACTTTAGATGAGGTGAGAGAGGTTTAGCCAATGTCCACAATGAACACTGAGACAAAATCAATTTATTCATTTCAAAATGTTATGTAACTAAGCGGTAACAACAATGATTGTGAGTTACCAGGCATAATAGCCAATGTACACAACACAGATGAACGTAAATATACAAAGATTTATTACAAATGTTATACATCAATGAGCAACAATAAAACTTGAAAATTGCTGGGTCAGTAAGTACACATACAAAATAAGATGATAAAATGTACATACATGTGGACAGGGAAGTATGTAAACATAATGCAGACATCAATAATACCCAGCATGTACCGGCATAAAATAAGCATCAATAAAGTCTACGGTGCATAATCTGAAAGGAGTTGCAAAGGCAGAAGGTTTTTTATCTTAATGCATTCTATGACTTCTGTGTGTAGCAGCTTCCCCAGCACCCCCCTAATAACTTACCTGAGCCCAATCTCTCTCCAGCGATGTCCATGAATGTCTAAGCTGTCCGGGACACTCCTCCTGATTGGCTGAGACACAGCAGCAGCGCCATTGGCTCCATCAATTAAAATCAATCAGCCAATCAGGGGAGAGAGGGGGCGGTTGCCAGGTCGGGGCTCCATGTCTGAATGGAGGAAGCAGTTCCTTATTTAGGGGTGCGACTCTTATCCTCATACTCACGCTAATATTGGGTTAACTATCCCCCTCTTTTTCAGGAGTTGGATAGGTAGGTTGCTATATTTCTTCCAAACTTTGCCAGTGTCACTAGAGAAGACTGATTTGCTGCATTTCCAAGCCAAAATAATTTGTTTTATTTGGGGTAAAAAAGCATCCTTGGTTAGTGCTGAAAACTTTGTTTACCCTGAAACAGCACAAAGGTTAGGAGGTACACAATTTCAACACTTATTATAGTGCAGCCCAACTGGCATAACTTTTGATAGTCTATTCCATCAGGGAGAAACTTGATTGAGTGTATATTTGGCGACAAGCTAGCCACCCCTATACAGCGGACTACCTAATGTGGCGCTCCCCTAGAGAGCGACCCCAATCTTAGCTCCGTCATTATTGCATTTGATTGCCCGATGGCCCTATGGACAGCGTTCAGACTGTCTGATACAGTCTGAACGCTGATGAGCCTTTAGCACCTTGAGTATCCTCCACTGGTTAATACCACTCTGATGCACCCAGCATTAGATATCACAGTGTCTTTTAAAAATATCTTTGATCAACAATTTGATGTAGACCTAAGAAAAGATTTGCTAGTAGGGGCAACTTGCCATAACTTTTACAGCAGTAACAAAAGCTCTCAGGTTCTGGATTGACAGTGTGAAGATGGCGTCTGGGGAAGATACAAGTCATATCTTAGCCTTCCTAGAAGAACTCAAACTCTTGCAGGATTTCATTGAGGAGGGGGGTTTAATATTATGAGTACTGCTGAAAGGTCAATGTTGAGTGTAGTTACACATAGAAGAGCTCTATGGCTCAGACCAGGGATAGCAGATCCAACTTAAACAAGTGAATGCTGTAAGATTACAAATGAAGGACAGTCTTTTAAGGAATAAAATAAATATAACTATTTCTAAAGCAACAGGGGGAAAGTCTGGCCTAATTCCTCAGTATTGTCCCATACTGGAGGCAAAATAAGTTTCATCCCAGTTAGCATGAGAAGAAGATAAACATTTGCACATCCTAAAAATAATCATCATTCTTAAATATGCTAAAACAGCAACAGAGGCATCAAGCAGACTGAAAAAAGAGACCCAAGAGGTTATAGGCCAGGACATGAACTCCCATGCAACTGGAAACGATTCAAACGACCAAGAAAGGTTCTTAATTGACTCTCTCGAAAAATCTATCACCAGGACTAGATAAATCACCAGGACTGGATGGTTTATACCCGAGATCCCTCAAAGAACTCAATCAGGTTATAGCAAGACCACTATTCCTAATTTTTATGGACAGCATAGTAATAGAAATGGTACCGGCTGCTTGGCAAAGGGCCAACGTGGTACCTGGGAACTACAGACTAGTCAATCTAACATCAATAGTATGTAAACTATTGGGGGGGATAAGGGACTATATCCTAGAATTTGCTGGTGAAAACAGTATCATTATTAGTCTGAGACAAGGGAGGCATAATTCTGCAGTTTATCCCGTAGTTGTCTGCATGGACTTATGAATGGTCACTCTTGCAAAACCAATCTGTTAGCATTCTACGAGGAAGTGAGTTGCCATCTAGATAAAGGAAGACCGATGGATGTGGTGTATCTGTATTTTGCAAAAGCATTCAATATAATTCCTCATAAACAACTAATTTACAAACTGTGGTATTCAGGCATGGACCATAGGTTACATATATGGGTAGACAATTAGTTACAGTGGCACGTTCAAAGGTTGGTGATAAACAGCAAGTACTAAGAATGGTCTGGAATGGTAAATGGGGTACCCTAAATCTCTGTCCTGGGACCTATTCTGTTTAATTTATTCATAAACGACTTAGAAGTTTGTATAAATAGTTCAATCTTAGTGTTTGCTGATGATACAAAGCTATAACTTCACAGCAAGATGTAGAAACCTTTCAAGAAGACCTCAATAAAATAATGGGGTACCCAACTACATGGAAAATGAGGTTTAATGTTGAAAAATGTTAAGTATTGCACTTGGGGGCTAAACATTTGAATGCAAGTTACTCGCTAGGGGAGAGAACTTCTAGGGGAGTCCGGAATACAACCCCTGGCAAAAATTATGGAATCACCAGTCCCTGAGGATGTTCCTTCAGTTGTTTATTGTTGTAGAAAAAAAGCAGATCACAGACATGGTCAAAAACTAAAGGCATTTCAAATGGCAATTTTCTGGCTTTAAGAAACACTAAAAGAAATCAAGAAAAATAATTGTGGTGGCCAGTTACAGTTAGATTTATAGAACAAGAACAGGGAATAAATTATGGAATCACTCAACTCTGAGGAAAAAATTATGGAATCATGAAAAACAAACAAACAAAATAACACTCCAACACATCACTAGTACTTTGTTGCACCACCTCTGGCTTTTATAACTGCTTGCAGTCTCTGAGGCATTGACTTAATGAGTGATAAACAGTACTCTTCATCAATCTGGCTCCAGCCTTCTCTGATTGCTGTTGCCAAATCATCTTTGCAGGTTGGAGCCTTGTCATGGACCATTTTCTTTAACTTCCACCACATATTTTCAATTGGATTGAGATCCGGACTGTTTGCAGGCCATGACATTGACCTTATGTGTCTTTCTTCAAGGAATTTTTTCACAGTTTTTGCTCTATGGCAAGATGCATTATCATCTTGATAAATGATTTCATCATCCCCAAACATCCTTTCAATAGATGGGATAAGAAAAGTGTCCAAAATTTCAATGTAAACCTGTGCATTTATTGAAGATTTAATGACAGCCATCTCCCCAGTGCCTTTACCTGACATGCAGCCCCATATCATAATTGACTGTGGAAATTTGCATGTTTTCTTCAGACAGTCGTCTGCATAAATCTCATTGGAACGGCACCAAACAAAAGTTCCAGCATCATCACCTTGCCCAATGCAGATTCGAGATTCATCACTGAATATGACTTTCATCCAATCATCCACAGTCCACGATTGCCTTTCCTTAGCCCATTGTAACCTTGTTTTTTTGTGTTTAGGTGTTAGAGATGGCTTTCTTTTAGCTTTTCTGTATGTAAATCCCATTTCCTTTAGGTGGTTGCTTACAGTTTGGTTACAGATGTTGACTCCAGTTTCCTCCCATTTGTTCCTCATTTGTTTTGTTGTACATTTTCTGTTTTTGAGGCATATTGCTTTAAGTTTTCTGTCTTGACGCTTTGATGTCTTCCTTGGTCTACCAGTATGCTTGCCTTTAACCACCTTCCCATGTTGTTTGTATTTGGTCCATGTTTTAGACACAGCCGACTGTGAACAACCAACATCTTTTGCAACACTGTGTGATGATTTACCCTTATTACCTACATACTAACAAGCAGATTTAATCTGATGCAGGTGTTAGTGTTTGTAATGAAAATTTACAGGGTGATACCATAATTTTTTCCTCAGAGTTGAGTGATTCCATAATTTATTCCCTGTGCTTGTTCTATAAATCTAACTGTTCCTGGCCACCACAATTATTTTTCTTGATTTCTTTTAGTGTTTCTTAAAGCCAGAAAGTTGCCATTTGAAATGCCTTTAGTTTTTGGCCATGTCTGTGATCTGCTTTTTTTCTACAACAAAAAACAACTGAAGGAACATCCTCAGGGACTGGTGATTCCATAATTTTTGCTAGGGGTTGTAGAAACAGATTTCAGCAACAATAAGAAAAGCTAGCAGAATATTATCATGCATAAAAAAAGGTAATTTACTCAAGAGATAAAACTATAATCCTGAATCCTGCCACTTTATAAAACATCACACATCTGGAGTATGCGGTCCTGTTCCAGCCACTCAGGAGGGAGGTGCATGAACTGTAGAGAGTCCAGAGAAGGGCAACAAAGTTAACCGATTGCAGACCAGCCACTGTCATTTTACTGCGGCTGGTCGGCACGATCCTGCGAACCGTTGTAGCTATACGTTGGCTAGCGGGATCGGGATAGCAGGTGCGCGCGCGCCCCCCTGGAGGCACAGGCGCCCACTCGCAATGACCGCCGGCCATGAGCAATCGCGAGCACAAGAGGCAGAACAGGGAAGTGTGTGTGTAAACACACAAATCCCTGTTCTATGCTGAGAGGAGTGACAGATTGTGTGTTCCTATTAGCTAGGAAACACAATCCGTCACTTCCTCTAGTCAGTCCCCTCCCCCTTCAGGTAAAAAAACGTAGCAGGCAACACATTTAACCCCTTGATCGCCCCCTAGTGTTAACCCCTTCCCTGCCAGTGATGTTTTTATAGTAATCAGTGCATTTTTATAGCACTGATCGCTGTATAAATGCCAATGGTCCCAAAAATGTGTCAAAAGTGTCCGATGTGTCGCAGTCCCGATAAAAATCGCAGATCGCTGCCATTACTAGTAAAAAAAAAAATAATAATAAAAATGCTATAAATCTATCCCCTATTTTGTAGGCGCTATAACTTTTGTGAAAAAACAATCAATATATGCTTATTGTGATTTTTTTTACCAAAAATATGTAGAAGAATACACATCAGCCTAAACTGAGAAAAAAATAGCTTTTTTAAAAAAAAAATGGGGATATTAATTATAGCAAAAAGTACAAAATATTGTTTTTTTTCAAAATTGTCGCTCTTTTTTTTGTTTATAGCGCAAAAAATAAAAACTGCAGAGGCGATCAAATACCACCAAAAGAAAGCTCTATTTGTGGAAAAAAAGGACATCAATTTTGTTTGGGTGCAGCGTCGCACGACCAAGCAATTGTCAGTTAAAGCGACGCAGTGCCGAATCGCAAAAAATGTCATTCAGCAGCCAAATCTTCCGGGGCTGAAGTGGTTAATAAGAGGACTGGAGCACCTCATTTACAAGGAATGGCTACAAACATTAAACTTATTCACTCTGGAGAACACATACTTGAGAGGAGATATGATAGCATTATACAAATACCTGAATAGTGATTCTAGCATAGGGAATAAACTATTCAGTCTCAGGGAGTGTAAGAAGACATGGGGCCACTTATTGAAATTGGAGGTGAAATGGTTTAAGCTTTAACTGCGTAGGGGATATTTCACTGTCAGGGAGGTAAAGATGTGGAATTCACTTCCAGAATTGATGGTGTTAACAGGAAGTATTGATAGTTTTAAAAAATGTTTGGACAGGTATCTTAGCAAACACAGTATACAGGGATATGGGAAATGATTTTTGACATGAACATACACACACCCACACAGGTTGAACTGGATAGACTGGTGTCTTTATTCGACCTTACCAACTATATAATATAATATTTTCTTGAGGGTGCTAGGTTGTACCATTTTTGGCAGGCACAGACCCACGAGTTCTCAAAACAGTCTTACCTAGCATTTTCCAATGAAATCACCAACTGTTTCATGCTCACCATAAATCTGATTGCCCAGACAAGAAAGTAGTCCTGCAATACTGCAGGAGTACCTTCTTGTCAAGAATTTATCAACAAAAGATCTTTATGTGTTTGAAACAACTGCACGGTTGTCCATAGGTGAACATTCCAGTACAATTAATTACTCAGCCTCATTTCCAGGGTCCCACATCCTCAAGTTAAAAAAATGTAATTGTGTAGTGAACCATAAATAATGCATTCCCCCTTGTGTTACTGATACACAGATGTGCCAAGAGCTAGTTTAGCACTAAGGATCTTAACGTTTTGATCAAGATGACTCATGTTTGCACTCCTGTGGCAGGTCAGACTTCATAGTTCAAGTTATCTGCTGTAGCCTCCAGACCTCTTGAATAAAGCTATCTGCATCTCTGTCTAGATCATCTGAGATTGACAGTGTGACTTTTGAGAGTAAAACACTGAAAAGTCAAGACTGCTTAGAGAAGGTAATAGAGACATTCATGAGGGAGAAGAAGTCCAGCACAAACAGATGCACAATCACATCTTGGCTAAGTTTGAAATAGCCTCAGAGGTTGATGTGAAAAATCCAGGAATGCAAAAATGTATTCAAAATTAGTGTTGGGTGAACAGTTCCGACCAAGCACGACTTCGGTCCATTCTCCGAACACCCCAATTTGCAGGGTGTTTTCTGGGTCTCCGTCCCGCCAAACACCCTGCAATGCACTCAGCACTGCACAGTGCATTCTGCTCCCTGATTGGGCAAAGCTGGGTATTGAACCCAGAGCTCTACACTTAAGCTAAACAACCCCCAAACATCACAATGGGAATAATCTGCAAAACAGCTACATGGAATAAACGTCACTTTTTTGCCACTCTACTACATGAACTTAGCATCTCTCACTACAGTTTAATTTGGACATAAAGTGAAACTTCACCACATTCACTAAGCTCTAGGGCAAATGTCTTTGCAAAGTGTACGTTCACTTGAAATTTAACAGCTTATTTGCCATTAATAAATCAACCCCAAAGTGTTGGTTTCAAGCAGTGTTTTGATTGTGTGAATGCAAATTCCTCTCTGTTGATGCTATTTATTTCCACTCTGTGTGATGCCATTAGGAGGTCAGAAAACCTGAAATTGGTGATCAAATACTTACCTTTATTTTCCTTTCCTGACTTTTCACCATGGTATCACACAAGGGCTACCCACTGAGAGTAATTACTAGGTTCAGAAATCTCCTTCTGGGTTAGGGAAGTTTTTTAATAATATGGTCCTGTCAGTTGATGGGAGGGCAGAGTCAACCCATCAGTGTGATGCCACAGAGAAAGGTCAGGAAAGGAAAAGGTATTTGGTCATCAAATTCTTGTTCAATATTCCTTTTGCAGATTTTTCTTCACTTCTTGTCTAGTAAAAGGTTATTCCAAGGACTGAAGATGAGAGGAAATCTTCCAACAGAGTACCAGATAGCAGTAAAGCCTAACAGAGATTTTACTCTTTCCCCATTCTTTACGAAGTGCTCTTAATGCCTTGTATTATTATACTTTTTAATGATACTTTACATAAATATAAGCAGGTGTATACTGGCAGATCTTGTTTAGCTAAGTTTGATAGGGTAAGGCAGCTTGTGACTAGAGATGCATGACAAAAATATGCTTATTAAATAGGCTGTACAACTCTTTACCATATATAATACATTTATGTTTTTGTGGATTATAGTGTGTATGATAAAGCATATTTACTACATAATTGAGATATAATTATTATTGTTTAAATCCAACTTCAAATAAAAAAATAAAAATAAACAGTATATTTAGCCCAGCACATATACAAATCTCTGGGCCAATGGCTAAGAGCGCTGTATTGGCAGACTCTCAGGTATAAGCCATCCTCCTGTCATAACACAATAACACAGCTGGGGAGATTGCTGTACTAACGTTGAATCGTTAGTACAGCAGCTCCTCCTGAGCTGTCAGTTGTTTTCATTCAGCCTTGCTGAGTTGAATGAACGAAAACTACTAGTGTGCACTAGGCTTAAAGACCAATGGCTGTCACATGGAGGAGAGGAGTACTGATGCTCTTAAGCAGCAGTTTCTGCTGAGATCCACAGCCCCAAAGGGAACAACCAGCAGTTGACACAGGTGAGAGGCGTATAGTGTGAATGCAATGTGTATAGTGGGCATGCATGTGTATGTGTGTATGCATAGTTGATACTGCTGTGCTATGCATAAAAGGGTGAGTGGTAGTGAAAAGAATTATAGTGGATACTCTGCACTGGGCTATATACTGTATGACTAAGGCCTTATAGGCTGAAACGCATCAACTGTTCTCATTTGCGTTTGGTCACTGTGGCTTGTCAATAAATATTACACTTTTTAAGAGCAATCACTGGAGTGCGGATCATCTTTTCCTCATCCCCCTATATACTGTATACTTCTGACCCCTGCACTGTGTATGGTACATACACCTGACCTACATTACCCACTTCTGACCCCTGCACTCCATTAACTATATATTTATGATCTTTGTACTCTATTTGTATACTCAAGCTTTAAAGTGATTGTAAAAAGCAGAAAGTTTTTTTTTATCTTAATGCATTCTATGCATAAAGATACAAAGCCCTCTTTGTGCAGCAGCCCCCCTCAGCCCCCCTAATACTTACCTGAGGTCCATCTATAACCAGTGAGGTTGTAGGAGTGTCTTGGCTACCAGGGACTCTCCTCCTTATTGGCTGAGACAGTAAAGTTGGCTCCTGCTGCTGTCAATCAAAGTCAGTCAGCCAATCAGGAGAGAAAGGGGGGCAGGCCATGGCTCACTGTCTGAATGGACACAGGGAGCTGTGGCTTGTCTCAGGTGCCCCCATAGCAAGCTGCTTATTGTAGGGACACTCAACAGGAGGGAGGATCCAGGAGCACCGAAGAGGGACCCGAGAAAAGGAGGATCTGGGCTGCTCTGTGCAAATCCACTGCACAGAGCAGGTAAGAATAACATGTTTGTTATTTTTAACTTTAAAAAAAAATGAGACTTGACAATCACTTTAAGTCATTCTCACTGTTAGAACAATTTTGAAACACCACAATAATCCCTTTAGGCTTTTTTTCTTGAGGAGGGGGCCCTACATATGATCTTGCAGACAAGCCAGTTGCTTTAAGAAAATGCCCCTGCTGCTGCTACTTGCTCTGCTGCTTCTTCTGGGTTGCAAGTCGACCTATGTAGCCACTGATGAGGTTATTCCTCTGCACAAGAGTTAAACTGGCCATACATTGATAGATGTCTTTCGTTCAGCCCACAGGGTGAACAAAAGAAATCTAACAGATTCCTCCATCCACACAAATGGCATTAATGGATGTATTCTCCCTGTTGGGCTAATTTACTCTGACACTTGCTAGAGTCAGCTACCAGAATAACAGTGTTTGCAGCTGATTGTTTGGCCAATGACTTTGTGCCTGGATTCTTTGACAAATTCAATTGAATACTTGACTTTTGTTGAGATAGCAGAGCCACCAAATTTCTCAGAATCAGACAGAAAATCCTAACAGTGTATGGCTAGCTTCACGTTGATCCTGGCACTCGATTCAATTTCCAGCATTTATAAGATTAATTGCACCACACAATGTAAATACAATGTAAATACAAGAAAGCCATTTTGCTTTGTTTACAAAACTGAATGCTTGATTAGTGTAACAGGATTGTAATATAACTTATTCTGATTTCACTGCACACTGTGAGCTTCCTATAGTGTACATAGAAGATAAAACAATTCATTTAGAGTCCACCTGATTTCCTGACTGGAGGATGTCCAGCATCAACTATCTCTTTCCTTCCCAGCCTGACTGTCTCTCAGTTGTGGAGGCTCAGCTTCACATGTGTGGTTATCTAGGGCAGTCTGCATTTGAATGCCTAGAAACACCGATTCCTCCAGGCTGACAACTACCCCTCCCCAGAAACAGTACACTGCTTGCAACTGGAGTAAAGGCCCATGACAGGAGTACTGTAGCAGGGTGCTGTCTCAGTAAGCTATTTACAGCACCCTACTGTCCCCTTCCACTAGCCATGATCTGTCTATATTGCACAGAGAAGCATGGAGACCCAGTAATCATTTTACCGGGTCTAGTAAAAGGTATGAAATGAAATTGGAAAGGTTTAATAAAACACACACGCGCACATACATATAGGACAATTGTGTTCAGAAGTGTTCCATGTCAAATCTTGTTGTAATTATTCCTAGAAGCCAGTAAACCTTATTTCTTAATAATAATGGGCAACCCCTGAAAATATGATAGGGAACCAGGTAAAGATGGTTAAATGAGCTAGAAGACATTTTTAGCTAAACATTACAGCAATAACACAAAATGATCTTACTAACATATTAAGTTTGTTTATGTTCCAAGTTTATTTGCAGATCATTCATTTTTTAAAACTATTTGAATAGCATATGAATAAGGTTCAAGATGGCAGTATTTTCAATATGAAACTAAGATTAAGAACATGAAAAAAATGTATATATATATATATATATATATATATATATATATATATATATACCGGTATATAAATTAAATGAGGCAGTCTTGATGAACCACTTGGTCTTTTTCTGCCAACACTTCTATAGTTCTATGTGTTTACAGTGCTTTGATAGGAAAAAAAAAACATAACTTGCTTGGATAAAAATTTAATCTAAAATTGTACATAATGGGAAATATATTCTCAAAGGATGATGTAAATAGAAGCTTTATTGCATTTTCTGATATGTCACTATTGTGCTTGGAATGATAGATTTAGGTGTATGCAACAATGACAAATTTTCAAGAGATGTCACAAAATGTCAGGCTAGTATATATAAGGAAAATTATTTTTTAAAGTGCTTTACAACAATCAGCATATTGGTAGATGATGTATACTTTCACAGTCTGCTTGTAAATCACAAAAGGCCACATGTTGCAGTTCAGAGCCAAACATGTTGGTTAGAAATTTCCATAATAATAATAATAATAAAAGTGACATTAAACTGTAACATAAAAATGAGAATATAGATTTACCTGATTCATTTTAGCTTTTGGTGGATTGATCCAAAACCTCTGTAACCCTACACCCTCATTTAGCAGGGTCTGCCATATTGCCTTACAGCCCTCCAAGTCACACATATGCCTTCCTGTCTGTCCTAAAGCTACAGGTGCATCTCAAAAAATTAGAATATAATCAAAAAGTTAATTTATTTCAGCAATTCGATTTAAAAAGGGAAACTCATATATTATATAAATTCACACAGAGTAATACATTTCAAGCATTTCTTTCTTTTAATGTTGATGATTATGGCTTACAGCTAGTGAAAACCCAAAATTCAGTATCTCAGAAAATTAGAATATTGTGAAAAAGTTCAATATTGTAGACTCATGTTGTCACACTCAAGGAGGGTAAGTCACAAAATGTCATTGCTAAAGAAGCTGGCTGTTCATATAGGTGTCCTTTTATGAAACTGAGATCAGCGGCGATCCCGAGTCTCACCGCTGATCTCAGCGCTTTACCAGTTTATGAAACTGAGATAATCAGCGGAGAACATGTTCTCCGCTGATTATCTCAGCACAGTGAGAATTCACAGAAACGGCCAGTTTATGAAGGTGCGATCTCCACACCTCACTGGCGATCTGTGACAGAATTCTCACTTTCTGATTCACCATTTCAGAAGTGGAGAATCAGAGTGAGAAGCCTGAAACTGGCTGATATTCTGGAGAAAGAAAGAAGTCTTTTGACTTCTTTCTTTCACCAAACAGTCAGAGCACACCTTCCCCACCATTACACACCCCAAAACCAGCAGGATAGGAATTTATAGTGTATATATATATATATAGCTATATATATGTATATATATATAGCTATATATATATATATATATATATATATATATATATATATATATATATATATATATATATATATATGTATATATATATATATATATATATATATATATATATACATATATATATATATATATATATATATATATATATATATATATATATATATATATATACATACATACATACATATATATATATATATATATATAGCTATATATAGATACATATATATATATATATATGTATTTATATATAGATACATGTATCTATATATATATATTTTTTTTTAGATGTTCACGTCTCTGGCTGGGTTCACACTTGTGCGATGCGTGAACCAGCGTGATTCCTGTGCGGGTTTTCACATCGCACCTACATTGACATCTGCGCACCACTGCGGGTGTCAATGTAAAGTTAATGACACCCCCAGATCATTTCACAGATCGCAGTGTGAACTATGTAATGGTGCAGGAATCGGATCGCATGGGTGTTCACACCCATGCGATCCGATTCCAGTGCGGACCAAATAAAGGGTCCTGTACCATTTTGGTGCAAATGCAATATGATTTAGGGCCAGTTCCCACTGCTGCGGTGTCCGAGATCGGATGTGATTCGCACCGCAGTGCAAAATCACATCCGATCTCTGTGCGATGCGATTTCAGCCATACATTCAGTCATTGCCCTCGGACCAAACTCTTACAGGACCCTTTTTTTGGTCCACAGCAGAATCGGATTGCATGGGTGTTCACACCCATGCGATTCGATTACTGTCTGAGTTTGCAGATCGCACTGCGATATGCGAACTGATTTGGGGGTGTTAACTTTTAGGCCCAGTTCACACTTGTGCGATGCCGGACATCGCACAGGCATCGCATGTTATTTGCAGCACACTGCCATTCACATTACATGCGATGTCTGTGCGGTGCGATATCAGCTGTACAGATAGTATGGCTGATATCGCACCGCATTCGGTGCAAACACGCACAGGACCCTTTTTTCTGTTCGGACCAGAATCGGATCGCATGTGTGTTCACACATATGCGATCCGATTCATGTCCGAACTGTCAGTTCGCAGTGCGATATGCAAGCTGATCTGGGGGTGTCCTTAACAATGTATTGACACTCCCCAGCGATTCGCATATGGCAGTGTGAACTGACATGCGAGTCGGTGCGATGCGGGAACCCGCAGTGGATTCGCAGTGTTCTCGCATCGCACCAGTTTATCAATTTTTATGTTTATCTATAATGAAATATATTTTATTTTAATTTATTAATAAATATTTATACTTGTATACTTTATTAAAATTATTTTTTTAATGATTATAAATGTATTTTGCATTTATATGAATGGTGTATAGCTGCATTACATATGTGCATTACATTCATTTACTATACACCATTCACATTTAAATAGGAACATATATGATCTTTAAATATTGATAAAAACAATGTTTTTTTTATAATTAGGTTAATGTATATTGTGTAGGGGGAATTTATCTTTATTATTTTATTAATATGTTGGGGAATAATGTGTGCTGATTTGTGTTAAACTTTTGTATTTTATGGTTCCTCATACTGTAATCCCGCTATATCACACGAGATTACAGTGAGAGGAGCCATTCTGAGGAGTTCCCGGTGTTTGTAGATCGCTCCTCAACTCAACATGAGAAGCGATCTACACACTTTCATAAACAGGCACTCAGAGGAGAGCGATCTCCTCTGAGAATGCCTGAGAACTGAAAAGCGGTATTTTACCGCACTTTCATAAAAGGACACCATAATGTTGTATCCAAGCTAGAAATAGGTGCACAAGCAACAAGGATAACCGCAGCCTTGAGAGGATTGTGAAGCAAAGGCCATTCAAGAATTTGGGGGAGATTTACAAGGAGTGGACTAGGGCTGGTGTCAGTGCTTCAAGTGCCACCACACACAGATGTATCCAGGACATGGGCTACAACTGTTGCATTCCTTGTGTCAAGCCACTCCTGAACCAGAGACAACATCAGAAACGTCTTACCTGGGCTAAGGAGAAAAAGCACTGGGCTGTTGCTCAGTGGTCCAAAGTCCTCTTTTCGGATGAAAGTAAATTTTGCATTGCATTTGGAAATCAAGATCCTATAGTCTGGAAGAAAAGCGGAGAGGCACAGAATCCAAGTTGCATGAGGCCCAGTGTGAAGTTTCCACAGTCAGTGATGATTTGGGAAGCCATGTCATCTGCTGGTGTTGGTCCACTGTGTTTTATCCAAAAGTCAGCGCAGCCCCCTACCAGGAAATTCTAGAGCACTTCATGCTTGCCTCTGCTGATCAGCTTTATGGAGATGCTGACTGGTACTTTTGGCACATGCCCACACTGCCAAAAGTACCAATACCTGGTTTAATGATCATTGTATCACTGTGCTTGATTGGCCAACAAACTCACTTTACCTAAACCCCATAAGAATCTGTGGGGTATTGTCAAGAGGGAGATAAGAGACACCAGACCCAACAATGCAGACAAGCTAAAGGCGGCTATCAAAGCAACCTGGGCTTCCATAACACTTCAGCAGCACCACAGGCTGACCGTCTCCATGTCACATTGATGCAGTAAATCATGCAAAAGGAGCACTGACCAAGTATTGAGTGCATACTATAGTGTACATGGACATATTTTTCAGTAAGCCAATATTTCTGTATTATAAAATCCTTTTTTTAATTGATCTTATGTAATTATCTAATTGTCTGAGATACTGAATTTTGTTTTTGCACTTAATCATCAAAATAAAAAAAAAGAAATGCTTGAAATATATCACTCTGTGTGTAATGAATCAATATAATATATGAGTATATGAGTTTCACTTTTTGAATTGAATTACTGAAATAAATTAACTTTTTGATGAAATTAAAATTTTTGGAGATGCACCTGTAATCAGCAGAAGAGGTTAAAACTATGCAAGAGAACATTTGTCAGTTTACGGTTCTTAGGGCCTTCACCACTAAAGACTGGCAAGGGGGACAAATCAGTTTAGGGCTTTGTCTGACTAATAAAGTATAAAGGAAAAAGTGAAGCAATAGCAACCTATGTGGTGTTGGCCAGGAAATGCTAATAATGCACCTTCTATAGAATGTATCTTGAAAAAAACAATCTGTACTACAAATATTAAAGTAGAACAATAACAAAACTTTTTTTTTTAATTTTGCATAGAGTTATGCCGCGTACACACTGACGGACGCCGACGGACCAAATCCGGCGAAAAATCCGATCGTGTGTGGGCTTCACCGGACCTTCAGCGGACCTTTCCAGTCACAAATCTGACGGACTTTAGATTTGGAACATGCTTCAAATCTTTATGTCGTAACTCCGCCAGACCCAGAAATCTGTATGGTAGTCCGATGGACAAAAATCAACGCTATGGCAGCTATTGGCTACTGGCTATGAACTTCCTTATTTTAGTCCGGTGTACATCATCACGTACGAATCCGTCGGACTTTGGTGAGATCGAGTGTAGGCAAGTCAGGTTGTTAGAAAGTTCATCAAAAGTCCACCAAAATCTGTCGAAAGTCTGACTTTTGTAGCTGAAAAGTCCGACCGTATGTACGCGGCATAAGGCCTCATGCTCACAGGAGTTTTACAGCCACGTTTAGGAGCTTTTTTTAACAGCTTAAAAACACCTCTCCATTTTATTCAATGGCCTCATGCCCACACAGGCATTTTTGAGCTGTAAGTGCCATGGCGTTTTTAAGCTCCAAACAAAACTCAGGACCAGAGCGTTCTGAGGCTCCAGCACTAGAGCTGTAAAAATGCCAGACGCTAGTAAAAGCTGTAAAACACGGCTTAACACTGTATACAGAGCGTTAAGACTCGTCTGGCATTTCTCTGTCTCTATTCAAAATGAATGGTTCCCTATGGAAAAAAAATGGTGTGGGATACCCCCCAGGATGATACCAGACCCTTCTGTCTGGTATGGATTTTAAGAGGAACCCCCAAAATCCCTACAGAGCCTTATCCGAGCACACAGCCCAATAGGTCAGGTAAGGGGGGAACAAGTGAGCGACCCCCCTCCTGGACCATACCAGGCCACATGCCTTCAACATGGGGGGGCTTTGGGGCAGGGGGACCCTGCGCCCCCCACCCCAAAGCACCTTGTCCCCATGTTGATGAGGACAAGGGCCTCTTCCCGACAAACCTGGCCATTGGTTTTCGGGGTCTGCGGGCGGGAGCTTATCGTAATCTGGAAGCCCCCTTTAACAAAGGGTCCCCCAGATCCCGACCCCCCACCCTATGTGAATGGGTAGAGGTACATTGTACCCCTACCCATTCACCTCAAAAAGTGCCAAAAAAAACATAGGACATAGGTTTTTAAAATATTTTATTAAGGCAGCTCCGGCATCTCTTCCAATTTCTTCTCTCCTCTCCGGCCATGTCTTCTCCTTCTTCTGGTGATGTCTTCTCCCTCTGCCATTCTTTCACCCTCTCAAGTTCTTCTCTCTGCACTGTCTTCTTGCTCTGCTGTCTTCTCGCTCCGCTGTCTTCTCGCTCTTTTGCTGGGTCCGCTGTGTGCAATGACTTATATTGGCATGGGGTGGGGCCACCACCTAATGTCATATGGAGGCCCCCACCCCCTTGTGATGTAATTGCCTGGTGCATGATGGAGCAATGATGTCACAAGGGGGCGGGGGGCCTCCGGATGACATCAGCAGGTGACCCCAACCCATGCCAATATAAGTCATTGTACAGGCGGACCCAGCATTACACCAGGAGATCACGACGAGTCAACATCGGAAGAAGAGCAGAGGGAGAAGAGCTTGCAAAAGAATGAGAAGACCCGGCAAAAGAGCGAGAAGACAGCAGAGCGAGAAGACAGCGTAAAGTGGAGAAGAACCGGAGAGGGTGAAGGACCGGCAGAGGGAAAAGACGTTGCCAGAAGAGGGAGAAGACATCACCGGAGAGGGGAGAAGAAATTGCTGGAGAGGGGAGAAGAATTCGTAAGAGACGCCGGAGTTGCTTTAATAAAATACTTTAAAAACCTGTGTACTGTGTTTATTTTTGACACTTTTTTTTAGGTGAATGGATAGGAGTACAATGTACCTCACACTCATTCACATAAGGTGGGGGCCGGGATCTGGGCATCCCCTTGTTAAAAGGGCTTCCAGATTCCGATAAGCCCCAGCCCACAGACCCCGATAACCAACGGCAATGGTTGTCGGGAAGAGGCCCTTGTCCTCATCAACATGGGGACAAGGAGCTTTGGGGTGGGGGCGCTGGGCCCCCTTGCCCAAAAGCACCCATCCCCCCAATGTTGAGGGCATGTGGCCTGGTATGGTCCAGGGGGGGCGCTCACCCATCCCCCTTTCCTGATCTACCATGTTGCGTGCTTGGATAAGGGTCTGGTATGGATCTTGGGGGGGACCCCACGCCAATTTGTTTTTGTTTTGGCGGGGGTTCCCCTTCAAGATCCTCAGCACACAAGTCATGCCACAAGTCGGCTCATCATGACCTGACTTCTGGTGCAACTTCTATTCAAATCAATGGGATCCCATAGGGAACCATTGATTTTGAATAGACTTTTTTCCTGGTGTCGGTACTAGATTTACAGCCCATTTACAGCCTGTTTTTTATAACACCTGTGGGCATGAGGCCTAAGGGAGGGTTTTTTTTTTGTCATTTTCTTTTGCCATCTGTGTCCCATTGGAGAGATTTACCTGCACTTCCTGTCCCATAATCAAAAAAGACAGTGAGAGGAAATTCTTGCAAATTAGGAGACTGCATTGGGGCCCCCCAGATCACCGGAACTAGTGTCCCCATTGGAAGATTTCAAGGTAACATGTTCTAATTCATCTTCACCATCAAAACAAAAAAAAATTGGCTTTTGTTATAATTTAAGCTGTAGTAACAAAGTTTTGTTCTTGCCTTCACTTATTAGCTAAAAAAATAAAAATAAAAACAAAACCTAACTTATGTTGAAAAAAAATCTTGCCCTTGCTTTTATGGAACTGATATATTTGGTGACAAAAAAATTATTATTCTATTGTCAGTCATTCAGAGAAGACATTTTCAGCAACACAGACTTCTCATCAAAAATATAACAATGGCCTGCTATTGTTGGTCAAAAAGTTTTCAGTGCTGTTATGCACAATAATTTTTTTGTTCCACCTGAACATACAGTATTTACCCACTAACAGTCCTTTGGGTTAAAACAATAGCCAACTAAGGGAAAATAATCAAAAGTCTACCCATAGGAAGTATACAAAGTAATGCAGAGAAGGAATGTCCCTAGGACAATATATTAAAGTATTAAAAAATAAATATTAGTTTATAAGAGAGAGTGGTATTCCTTTAAATATTCAACAGATTATGAACAACTATGTTTCTGTTGAAATAACTACTTATAGCTTTATATACTAACCTAAAGAGTCATAAAGACTTTCTAAGTGATTCAGTACAGATTTGAACCATTTGTTGCTAAATACTTTACCCTACTCGTTGGGTACTTTCCTAAGATCTATGATCTAAGATCAATTGCTTATTTATAACCAGTCTTTCTTCACTACATATTAGTTCTCCTATATAGTATATGATATCACATTATAGCCAATTTGTAAGACTATCAACCAGAAAAACTACTATGCAAACAATTTCATTGTGAACAACAGTGGCACATTTCTTTGTCCTTTCTATAACCCTACTATGTTATTTACTCCATTTTCCTGTGCTTACACTATAAGTTACTTCATATTCGATGTAACACTTTGTACGTATGGGGTTTAGAGGCAGAAAAAAAAGTCAAACTCTTAAAACAGGTGTTTTAGACCTGCAGGGTGCATGAAGCCTGATTCCTCATAGTGAGCAAGTTGCCGACATACATTTGGATACCACCTGATACTTTTCAGCTGCATATTCAAACTTGCTTCTCTGGTCAGAGCAAAAGTAAAAGGTATGAGTGGAATATACATGTCCTCGGCACATCTTTAGAGTCTCAGAATATATAGTATAAGCTGGTTAAGGAGCCCCTCCGTCCATACCAGGCTCTCCAGGCCAATTGATGATTGTATGGAGGAGGAGCAGATGCATGGGTCTGGCGGACCCGATGTCCTCCGGTCACCCTAGATCGCTTCACAGAGAGGCAGAACGGGGATCTGCCTATGTAAACAAGGCAGATCCCAGTTCTGACAGGGGAGAACATGGAGATCGTCTGTTCCTAGTAATCAGGAACAACAATCTCTGTGTTGTTCCTGTCAGTACTTCCCCCACACAGTTAGAAACACACTGAGGGAACACTTTTAACCCTTTGATCGCCCCTTATGTTAACCCCTTCCCTGCCAGTGTAATTTATACAGTGATCAGTGCATTTTTTGGCACTGATCACTGTATTGGTGTCACTGATCCCCAAAAAGTGTCACTTAGGGTCAGATTTGTATAATCACCACCATTACCAGTAAAAACAATAAAAAAAAAATAAAAGTCCATAAATCTATCTCGTAGTTTGTAGACATTATAACTTTTGCGCAAACCAATCAATATACGCTTATTGGGTTTTTTTTTTTACAAATGTATCAGAATACATATTAGCCTAAATTGATGAAGGAATTTGTTTTTTTTTACATTTTTTGGGGGATATGTATTATAGTAGAAAGTAAAAAATATTGTTTTTTTTTTCAAAATTGATGGTCTTCTTTTGTTTATAGAACAAAAAAATAAAAAACGCAGAGGTGATCAAATACCACCAAAAGAAAGCTCTATTTGTGGAAAAAAAGTGACAACAATTTTATTTGGGTACAGCATCACACGCCTGCGTAATTGTCAGTTAGCGCAACACAGTGCCGTATCGCAAAGAATGGCCTGGTCATTCAAGGGGTTAAATCCTTCTGGGGCTCAAGTGGTTAATAAGTTTCTCCCTAATGGAACCAGATATCAAAATGGGAGCGTGATGTTGGAACTTTTGAGAAAGACCAATGGAAGCAGGCTCTAGCTGCAGTTCCCCAGTGTTCTCTAAATGTGGCCCCATGGTTATCTCAATTCTATCTACTCCTACAAGCCAGCTAGACTGATGAGAATGGGTGTGCTTGATGATCCATCCTGCATTTGTTGCATAAGGGACCATGGCAACTTGATTCACCTTTTGTGGAGATGCCCAAAGCTACATGTCTTTTGGAAGGAGGTGATAGGTATTATTAACAGAGTTTTTCAAGTTCAGCTTACAGAAGACCCTAAACGCTGCCTGCTGGGAATTATAAGCTAAGTTCTTGTGGAAGAGACCCCTAGACTAGCTATAGCTAGGACTCTTGTTCAGGCCAGAAAATTTATTTTGAGGCATTGGAAGTCTACAGAGACCCCAAAGTGAAGGAGAGGCTGACTCAGATATGTGACACTATCAGGTTGGAAAAATGTATCTACCAACACAGGGGCAGAGGTAGAAAATTCGACAAACTTTGGGCACCATAGCTGGGTGTTCCTGGATTAGCTCCGGTAGATCTGATCATGGATCGCCTATTGTAAGAGTGGTATGGTAATCAGCTGAATGATTTTTACACACTGGATTTCATTGTTTATTTGCAGGTATATATTTTGATGCTTATTGTAGAATCTGAGTTCTATTTGGGTGATGTGTGAATATGTGATGGCAATGTTCATGTATATAAAACTTTATAATATGAACGATATAAAAAAAGAAAAGTGATAATGATGTGTATTTGCTATGTATTGCTCTGGAATTTGTAATGCTTTTTTATTACCTCTTAAATAAAGTTTTTCTTGAGATAAAAAAAAAGACAGTAATGGCAGTTGATTGTGCTTGCATAACTTTCCTTAAAGCAGAGCTCCACCCAAAAGGGGGTGATCCGCTTGTTTGCCTCCCCTCCCACCTCTGGTTTTGACAGGTACCAGCTCCCACTTCCAGCTGATCTTGCCACAACGAAGTCAGCCGGAAGTTTGGCCTCCCACCTCCTTCCCCCCAACGCTGGGCAATTCACAAAGCACAGCATGCATGCGCAGTAGGGAACCACAAAGCTTCACTGCTGGTTTCCCTTAGTGGAGATGGTGACGGCAGCAACCGACAGCCGATTGAAAAATCGACTGGGGTGAAGACACAGCTGGATTTGCAAACAGGTATGTGTCCTAACATTAAAAGTCCGTATTTGTAGCTGCTGACTTTTATTTTTTTTTCTGAAAGAGCCTGGAGCTCCTCTTTAATGAGTCTTATAGGGGTTCATTGAAATATCCAGAGTCCCCAACACAAAATATGTGTGAATGTTATCCCTGCTCTTCATTTCCTCCTTTGCAACAGGTTGCTGTTGTAGGGAGGAGTGCAACAAGATAAATTCATTCTTCCAGAGGCACAAGCACACTATAGCCATCAGACCATACCAGCAGCATTTTCTATCTATCTATCTATCTATCTATCTATCTATCTATCTATCTATCTATCTATCTATCTATCTATCTATCTATCTATCTATCTATCTATCTATCCACATATATTTTGTATAATAATTTTTCTGGTTTAAGTTAGCCCACTCAAATCTCAAAACACTCAATTGCCTTCAACTCTGGCATCATTTCTTTACTTGAGTAAATTATGCTTACAACTGTATTCCCCAGACTCTTTGGAGACTCATTATTTATCTCAACAAGCCATCAATCATACCTCATTAATGAAAATAGCATTTACTGATCTGAAAATGCATTAAGTTAATTATCTCCAAATTATCCCAGAAATAATATCTAATAATCCATTAAGAACGTGCAATGTCTTGGTTCAAAAAAGATACATTAGCAACTTATCTGGTATTATATGCTGAAACAATATAGTGTATATAATGATGAAATGTCACTGCCTGTAATTTATATGTTACTGAAGAAGAAAATAAGCAGAAAAGCATTTGCAAATAGATTGCAAGTACTGTGTTGTCTCAAAATATGGACTATGAACTCCAAGTTTGAGATTAATATTTCATGTATTTAAAAGCAAAAGGTGATTTATTATATCGAAAGCTAATATACTATATACTGCATCAAATGCATTATACATCAGTTTATTTGGAACAAATCAGAAAGGTGTACTAAATAGAGGCTTCCACCTCTGTACCACATCCAAAAATTCTATCTCTTAGTATCCAAACATTATTAGTACAGACTTTACTGGTACAAAGGAGATAACGCTCACATTTTTTTAACAAATATTGTACATCCGATGTTCATCCAATAAATAGTGGCCGGAGTATACCGCAGATCGGAAGTGACATGAGATGTGGCGTGAACGCCGAATGTTTGTCTTTCTTTGGCGCAATTTTTGCTTCATTCATGTAAGCAGGCATTTTTAAGTCTAATAAACTCCTTTTTAATGATAATACACTATTGGAGGCTTATTTACCTTACATGTGGCATGGAACATCGTATATGTGGGGCAGAATCCTCTTATATAAAAAGGCACATTGATGATCCTGGATCCTGGAAGGGGAGTTTATCGTTTTCTATTGGATCATAATCCAAGACATATGACTTATGCCTATGAGGTGACAGTTCTTTGAGCACAGTGGTATGGTGTCAGCAATTTCACTCATTTGAGAAAACACCAAATTGTTATTATTTGTCCCCCATCTTCAGTACCTTGAGCAAATGGACCATTTATATTTATGGACTTCACTGCACATATTCAATTATTTTTGTCACTATTTATTGGATGAACATCTGATGTATTATATTATTTTATTTTATATTATTGCATTCGTTTGTCACTATTGATGATTTACTTTGTATATGGATGACTATAGGATATGTGCAAGATCACTGTAAATTGTAAATTTGTTTATTTGTGTAGTTGTGAAGACTATTAGGTTTTGCTTCAATTCCACTTTATTTTAATTTATTTCACTTACAAGTAGTAGTGCCGAGGACCATTTTACAAATAAATATTGTACATCACTTTATTATTGCTTATGAAAATATATGGATCTCCTTTATCCTAAAAAACATGTAATTAACAATGCCTTCTCTTGGTTGACAACATGTATTGTCAAATATACATTCTGCTTTTTTAAGCAACAATAAAGTGATATACAATATTTTTTGTACTAATCCTGTTTGGATACTAAAAGAAATCAGAAAAATTATAATAATATATATTGACTCTCTTTAGGAGGCCATAGATGGTTTGAATCTCGGCCGGTTCCCGCTGAACCATTCAAACCATGTATGGGCAGGCTGAATGTACCCAAATTGCTCGATTTATTAACTTGGGTACAACCAACCTGTCAGATTTTACATGAAATAATCATTGTGTTCTATGTGTTTCTATCAGGTGCCCTGAAGTTTAACATAATAGAGAAACATTTACCTATTTATATGGTTACATATGCAAATGATAGCTCTCTTCCAACAACAATATTTATATGATTAAGTATAAACCCTAAGGTAAGTCTACTTAGCATACTGTGCATTGGGGTTTATTTACTAAAGACAAAGATGCTGTTTATATAGTAAAGTGAATTTTCCCTTAAATAGTAATATAGTAAAGGACATTTTCCCTTAGCTTGATGAATGAAGTTAAGCTCTGCTGACTTCCATCTTCCAATCAAGTGCAAGCAAAAATCATAAAAAAAAAAATCTCCTTGCATTTGAATAGGTATTCATTAAACATTGAATTTTACTGACATTTACCAAAGTTAACAAGCTCTATTCCTTAGTAAATTAACCCAAAAGTATGAAAACAATCATGCTATAGCATGATTTAGCACCCACACTTTTTAAAGGCCTGAATTTTATTCAGTACATTCCTTTAAGGGGCACTCATCCCCAAGAAACATTTAAATGTCGCAGTCCTTTTTACAAACCTATAAATTTTGCACAACTTCCCTAGCAGTGAATATCCAAGACAATATCCACGCAGATCCTTCTCTAGACAAGTGCAGGTTTTCATGAGACGTAAGTACTGCCCCTGGTTCTAGAAAGCAATTGCTATACCAATAGCAAATACACTTAGCATCAGAAAGGTTTGTGATTGTTGACTCTATGCAAGAGACTTATCAATCATTAAGTGATATGGAATGAAACAGTGCTAAATATCTCTTCAGAAATACTTAATAAGGATAACTGATAATAAAGTGCTAATAACGTTCCCAGGTAACTCTTAACCAATCTTACAGTATAAAGTGCTAATATTATTACAAAATAAAGTGCTAATAATAAAGTGCTTGTAACAATACAAACTCTCAATGTGCAAAATGATGCAATAATAATGACATAAAAAAAAAAAACATAATTTACAGTGATTACTGATGTAACTTCAGATGCTAAGCATATAGTCTCTATAGGGGTAAATGCATCAAAGAAAGGAAAAAGTTCTAATGCAGATAATATAATGACTAGTTGGAATCCTTCTCCAATCCACACCCTGTGTGTGCTAGTCTCTCACCTCAAGGGAAGACCCAAATGGGTCTAGTTGTGCATCAACAGATGTCATTTTCCTCCTCGGGTGTATCTCAAACGAACGGTCGCTGCAGTCTCCAGGCTATTTCTCCACAAACACAGAGTTCCATGACCAGCTCCTTTTAAAAATTTTCGAAAGAAGGCTTGGTCTGACAGTCAGGAGTCTCAGGAAAGGACAGGACAGGGCAGGGCTGCACTCCGCCTCTCCCTGTAGCAGAGTGGATGTTCCTTTTGTGAGTTACCGTGTGGTATGGTGTACTGTCCTGCCCTGTCCTTTCCTGAGACTCCTGACTGCCAGATCAAGACTGCTTTCATTTTTTTTTAAAAGGAGCTGGTCGTGGAACTTGATGTTTGTGGAGAAATAGCCTGGAGACTGCAGTGACCGTTCGTTTGAGATACACCCAAGGAGGAGGAAAAGGACATCTGTTGATCTGTTGATGCACGACAAGACCCATTTGGGGTCTTCCCTTGAGGTGAGAAGCTAGCACACACAGGGTGTGGATTGGAGAAGGATTCCTACTAGTCATTATATTATCTGCATTAGAACTTTTTCCTTTCCTCAATGCATTTACCCCATAGAGACTATTTGCTTAGCATCCAAAGTTACATCAGTCATCACTGTCAATTATTATTATTATTTTTTTTATGTCATTATTATTGCATCATGTTGAACATTGAGAATTTGTATTGTTACAAGCACTTTATTATTAGCACTTTATATTGTAATAATATTAGCACTTTATACTGTAAGATTGGTTCAGAGTTACCTGGGAACGTTATTAGCACTTTATTATCAGTTATCCTTATTTAGTATTTCTGAAGAGATATTTAGCGCTGCTTCATTACATATCACTTATATTTTTGGTGCTAACAACACTTCAGAAACCAGCTGCTTTATATTTAACTTTTTTGCACTTTAGCACTTTACCATATATATCGTTCACACGTTTAGCGGCGCATTAGTACTTCACGTTTAACATTTTTACACTTATCAATATTTCCCTCTTCTCTGTGTGAAGGTAAGCAATATGTGCATTGTTTCCTCTTACTGGATAGGTCACAAGGTCTGTGTCATGATCAACTGCACTATTACAGGGCTGATGTCTGCCCTCAACTAATAAGGTGTTGCCTACCTGAAGGATCTTATAATACATTTTCCTAACACAATAAAACACATTCCAAATCAGGTTTTGCCAGAATAAACCTATATGAAAATGGCAAATCCATACAATCTACATTCACTTACTGTTATTGGTGGGAATTAAACACAGAACCCAGAGCTGCAAGGTGGAAGTACTGCACACTTAACCACATTGGTGTTCTGCCACTGACATATGAATTAAGCTGCCAAGCCTTATGCCTACACCACAGAACTTTTAACAACTTTTAAGAACAACTCCTTCTACACACATATCTAAGGGTGTCCATATACAGTGCCTTGAAAAAGTATTCATACTCCTTGAAATTTTCCACATTTTGTCATGTTAAAACCAAAAACATAAATGTATTTTATTGGGATTTTATGTGATAGACCAACACAAATTGTGAAGCGGAAGGAAAATAATAAATGGTTTTCAATTTTTTTTACAAATAAATATGTGAAAAGTGTGGCACATTTGTATTCAGTCCCCCTGAGTCAATACTTTGTAGAATCAACTTTCGCTGCAATTACAGCTGTGAGTCTTTTTGGGGATGTCTCTAACAGCTCTGCACATCTTCTTTGCAAAATAGCTCAAGCTCTGTCAAATTGGATGGAGAGCATCTATGAACAACTATTTGCAAGTCTTGCCACAGATTCTCAGTTGGATTTAGGTCTAGACTTTGACTGGGCCATTCTAACACATGAATATGTTTTGAGCTAAACAATTCTATTGTAGCTCTGGCTGTATGTTTAGGGTCGTTTTCCTCCTGGAAGGTGAACCTCCGCCCCAGTCTCAAGTCTTTTGCAGACTCTAACAGGTTTTCTTCTAAGATTGCCCTATATTTGGCTCCATCCATCTTCCCATCACCTATGACCAACTTCCCTGACCATGTTTCAAGGTGGGGATGGTGAGTTCAGGGTGATGTGCAGTGTTAGTTTTCCTCCACACATAGCATTTTGCTTTTAGGCCAAAAAGTAAAATTTTGGTCTCATCTGACCAGATCACCTTCTTCCACATGTTTGCTGTGTCCCTCAAATGGCTCCTTGCAAACTGAAAACGGGACTTATTATGGCTTTCTTTCAACAATGGCTTTCTTCTTTTCACTCTTCCATAAAGGCCAGATTTGTGGAGTCTTGTGGACAGATTCTCCCACCTGAGCTGTGGATCTCTGCAGCTCCTCCAGAGTTACCATGGGCCTCTTGGCTGCTTCTCTGATTAATGTTCTCCTTGCCCAGCCTGTCAGTTTAGGTGGACGGCCATATCTTGGTAGGTTTGCAGTTGTGCCATACTCTTTCCATTTTCAAATGATGGATTGAACAGTGCTCCGTGAGATGTTCAAAGCTGGCGATATTTTTTTATAACCTAACCCGGCTTTAACCTTCTTCACAACTTTATCCACAGCTTTATCCCTGACCTGTCTGGTGTGTTCCTTAGCCTTTATGATTCTGTTTGTTCAATTAGGTTCTCTAACAAACCTCTGAGGGCTTCACAGAACAGCTATATTTATACTGATATTAAATTACACACAGGTGGACTCTATCTATTTACTAATTAGGTGACTTCTGAAGGCAATTGGTTCCAGTAGATTTTAGTTAAGGGTATCAGAGTAAAGGGGCTGAATACAAATGCACGGCACACTTTTCACACATTTATTTGCAAAAAAAATTAAAAACCATTTATCATTTTCCTTCCACTTCACAATTATGTGGCACTTTGTGTTGATCTATCACATAAAATTACAATAAAATACATTTACATTTTTGGTTGTAACATGATAAAATGTGGAAAATGTCAAGGGGTATGAATACTTTTTCAAGGAACCATACATTGTATGTAGTCTGATTGTGTGATAGCTGGCTAGGTGTTATTATAACACAGTAATCCTAACCTAGATTTTTTTTTCTCTTTGTGGTTGGAGCTGATTCTTTTTGGAAGTGTTAACTGTTAGAGAAGTTCCACTCATTAACCAAAAAGCTTGCTAAAATGCTGTGAGCTCAAGGACAGGCAAATGTCTTCCTGGTTAGAAATCTCTCCTATGATCATCCTAAATGTATACCTATAATCTAGTTTAGTAAATATGGAAAGATGAGACTGTAGCTCCCCGGGGTCCTCTAAAACAGTATTGTAACTAGCTTGGATAGACGGTGCCATTTTGCTTTAAATAGGCAGAATGGCTGACTCTCTTTAAAGAGTAAGGCCCCTTTCTCACTTGTGCGACTTGTCCTGCAACTTGGGACTGCAAAGTCGCATGAAGTCGTATCCCATGATTTCCAATGAGTACCATTCATATCTGTGTGACTTCAACTTTGATGCGAGTTGAGGTCCATAGACCTCGAGTTTACCTAGGAATTCCCTGAAATTGTGTCAAAATTGCGGCTGCAAATTTATGGTAAAATCGCAGCAAAATTGAGTGACTTTCAAGTCGCGACAGTGTGAAAGGGGCTTAACTCCACTTTTGTTGAGACAGAACAGTCTATGTACATTCAAATGATTTTTAACAGACATTGTTGCAGATTACTCCCTTTTTCTGTTTTGAAGAAGAAACTTTGTTATGTGCAGACTAAATGTGAATGTGAGCAAATTTTTCATTAATAATCAGCTGATGCACTTGCAGTGTTCTAATTAACTCTTTAGAAGTGATTAATTTTTTGAAAGTATCTCAGCAGAAAAAAATGTTGCAGATGATGCAAAAAATCGGACTTATATCTTAGTCCCAAGTTCTGGGAAAATCAGTAAGCCAATCACAGAAGCAGGAAATTACATTTCTGGGAAAGTTCTGTACACCAACTGTGTACAGAAAAACCGCAGGTTGCAATATTGCATCAAATTTTACTGATAAATGACAGCACTTCGGATTGAAAAGGACAGGTAATTTTTAATACCATTCAATTACAATGTGGCCTGTAAAGCAACTATATATGCTATATTATAGGGTTTTTTTTTTTATTTTTTCCCCACAAAAGTGGTGTTACTCTTTAACCATGTTTATTACCAGGCCCACCTCATCAACCAACATATACCGTATTTATCAGCGTATAACACACACAGGTGTATAACACACACATTAATTTTAAGAGGGAAGTTTCAGGAAAAAAAAATTAAATTTTAAATAAGGAACTTTGAAGAAAAATAAGGGTCAGTGCCCATCTGCAGTCTCACTATTGCCATCAATACAGCCTGATCAATGCCCATCTGCAGCCTCATCAATGCCCATCTGCAGCCTCACAAGTGCCATCAATGCAACCTCATCAGTCCACATCAATGCAGCAGCCTTGCCATTGCCATTAATGCAGCAGCCTCCCCATTGCCATCAATGCAGCAGCCTCGCCATTGCCATCAATGCAGCAGCCTTACCATTGCCATCAATGCAGCAGCCTCGCCATTGCCATCAATGCAGCAGCCTCCCCATTGCCATCAATGGAGCAGCCTCGCCATTGCCATCAGTGCAGCTTGATCGATGCCCATCTGCAGCCTAGAGGGGACAGGGAGGGGGGCGGCCCAGGAGATGGGACTTCCTTTTACAGAGGCTGCCAAGTAAACAGGAGATTCTCACTGTATGTAATCTGATGGCGCTCGTCCAGCCCCCCTCCCTGTCCCCTCCAAGGCATCTAAAATTGAAGTATTGGCGTATAACACGCACGCGCTATTTGCACCCAGTTTTTAGGGTGAAAAAGTGAGTGTTGTACGCCAATAAATACAGTACTTACCCTCACAGTGCTTCTCTTCCATTCCCTTTCTGTGTTGGGGTTTCTGCAGATACCCCCTGTTCCTGATTACATGACTTCCTCCCATAGTGCAAAGCTTGGGCTGAGCAGCCAATCACCGGGCCTCAACACTATCACATGAGATGAAGGATGATGTGATCAGCCTTGTCTAAGCTCTGACATCATCTGACACAGAACTTTCACAGAGTTCATGTTTATACAGGTAGGTAATCATAAGTGGGCTGGGGATTGCCTAGCAGGAGATTCTGTTACTTTCCCAATGAATTTACAAAGTGAGCCTTTTTAACCGGCACTAATAGATTCTTGAATTATTTTAAATTCATAAAGATCTGCTTACAATTTTTAGAAATAGTGGCAATATATGACTGCTGTGTTTAAATTTGTGCAGTCCACATGTGTCACTGCTTTTGCAAACTTAGACTAATGATTTTGGAGTGCATGTATATGTTTTACTCTAATTTATCATTGGAAAGAGAGAATAATAAATTCTAGAAGAAAGCCAATCAATAAACAAACTGTCCCTAATCAGCTAAAGAACTGGCAGAATGACATTCCATTATCCTGTCAGGCATTTTGCAGTCAAAGGCAGAAGCCACAAACAGCTGGACCCCACCTACTTCTTGCAAATGCATTGATACACTTGTTTCCTTTGCAGAATGTTCTAACGTATGATAAACATCATGTTTCTTCATTAAAAAGAACAGGCCAACAGACAGAACAAACTCCTAGTTGTGCATTTGTGTGTCATTTTATTCCATAACATGGTGTAATTTTGTCTGTTGGGTGGGTAGGTTTCCTGCTTTGATGGCATTGTGACACTCCAGCACGGTGACAGCTGATTCTCAGTAGACATAGCTGTCAGAGAATCAGAGACTTCCACATGTACAAGTGAAATGAACTTCTGTTCGTCTGACATTTTCTGCAATCAATACTCACAGGACTCTTGTCTCTAGGATCAAAATTCATAAATCAAAAGCAGAAACCATGAAATAAGGTGTTTGATAAATCCATTAACTGAAGTGAGAAGTATTATCACACTTTAGTATTTACACATTGCGGTGATACAAGTAAGGTTGCTGCTAAGTTGAAAGTTATAAAGCCTGTGATTTTGTTTAGATTTTTTTTTAAAGGGTATTCATGTCTAAGCTGTTCAATGCAACCTGGTACCTCTTCTTTTTGTGCTTTTCTCTGCTTGTTCTAACATGCATGATTTGTTCACATGATACTTTAGAAGTAATGTCCATGTTTTTGCTTCCCTTTATAATTATTATTTTTATTATTCCATCTGTAGACTGCTGATGGGTGCTCTATCTAACACATTTGTTTAAAACATAACTGAAGTTTCAGTCTAAATCAACTAAATACAGGTGCATTAAAATAAAAGCCATGCAAATAATTAATTTTATTAGAAAGCAGCCACAATCTGAATAAAAAATAAACTTTCCCTTGCCAGCATGCTGCTGAGAAGCAACCTTTCCATCTATGTGGAAGCAGTGGTCTACTTGCAGAGGTTCGAGGTCCATGCCGAAGTAGACCTAGAGCTTTGCAATTAGCAAATCTCATGATTCCTGAAAAACTCAAGCTCTGTAGAGACACCTTCTTACACAGAGAGAGAAAGGGTCCTTCGTTGCAGCAAACTTCTCAGACTGTGGCTTTTAAAGCAAACAAACTGTAAAGCCGCGTACACACGAGCGGAATTTCCAATGGAAAAATCTTGGATGTTTTTTCCGATGGAATTCTGCTCAAGCTTGCCTTGCATACACATGGTCACACAAAAGTTTGCTGAACTTTTGACCGTCAAGAACGCAGTAACGTACAACACTACGACCAGCCGTGAAAATAAAGTTCAATGCTTCTGAGCATGTGTCAAATTGTTTCCAAGCATGCGTAGGAATTTTGCGCGTCGGAATTGGTACAGACGATCGGAAATTCCAATCAGAACTTTTTCTGACCGAAAAATTGAGAACATGCTCTCAATCTTTTGCTGGCTGGAATTCCGCCAGCAAAAGTCCGATGGAGCATAAACACGGTTGCATTTTCGGACCAAAAGCTCTCATCATTTGCTGGAGGGAATTTCCGCTCATGTGTACGGGGCATAAGTCTTTGCATACCTTTTGTTTTGATGCATCTGATTTTGTGTTTTAATGCACCAAGTGGATTTAGCCAGTTTAAATTATAAGTTCAGCTGGGCCTCAAAGGGGGAAAAAATATAGCAAATTAAAAAAACAAGCCACGTTATAATTGAAAGTTATTAAAAATTACCTTTCCTTTTCAGTCTGTAGCCGCTGTAATTTTCTGTAAAGTTCAATGCAATATGGCAATGTGGAGGCATTCTGTAAACCGTTGGTGTATAGAATTCCCCCGGGAAATACACTTTCTGCCTATTTGATTGGCTTTTTGATTTTCCCAGAAGTCTGCAATAAGATAAAAGTCAACCCCCCCACAATAGGAATTTCAGTTTTCTCAAGATACTCCAAGAGTTAAATACTTAAATACTTCTAAAGGGATGTGACCTGTGCAGATTTTCTCATTAGAACACAGAGAGTACACCAGCTGATTATAATGAACCAGTCCCTCTCATTCAGAATCAATATGCAAAGGACATAGTGAAACAAACAGCCTAGGAAATCCGAGTGAGAGTTACCCCCTTTGCCCACAGCCTTCTGGGACAAGTCACAGGCCACAGAAGGCTGTAGGACCATTAACAAAGTGCAGTACGCTGCAGTGGGAAGCCAGCTGTGAAGCCACAAGGAGTTACAACTGACTTCCCACAGCCAACATGCTGGCGCCGGCGACCCAAAGACTGGTGAAGAATTGGCCCGGGTGAGGACCGCGCTGGATCCCTGGACAGGTAAATGTTCTTTTTTTAAAAGTCAGCAGCTACAGTATTTGTAGCTGCTGACTTTTATTAGTTTTTCTTTCTAGGGTGAAGATCCTCTTTAATCAGGACTTTATCATGTCAGAACTTCTGCATTCATCCTGTTCTAATGTTATATGTTGTTTATACATCTAAACTGTTCCTGTCTTCCTTCTTCTGCTCAATAATGTCCTCTTGTTTGTGATCTGTGGCGGTGTTGCCTGTTTCTGCTGGTGCTAAATCCCCCTAAAACAGCAGCATGATATTTAAATAGATATTCCAACTTATACAGTAATACAAAGTCTAGCCACTCTCATATTAGATTTAAACTGTAAAGCATCTTAAGAAATGTCTAGACATTTTTAGAAACTGCATCAGCATTTCCTATAGTTTTTGAAACTGCAACTAGATTGTACAGGATCATAGAATCTAGTAGCCAGCATTCTCTAAACTGCTAAAAAAAGCAATTTATAATTGCATACCAATGCCTAACTTCTTTATTCAGCTTTAATAGACCTGAATTTGATTACTGGAAGTAGCAGCCACACAATATCTAAAAGCCACAGGAAAGTTAAATAGGCAGCAAATAGAAAGAGACCAGGCAGGTTTTACCTTGCAATAAAAATTAGAGTAAATTATATGAGAGACAGTAGCCACAAATATTATTCAGTAGCTGGACAGTATGTAAGGCAGAAGTGTGGAGATAGCAGGTGTCGAGTGTTTGCTGAATGTTTGCTGATGTGACACTATTCTTCCTTTTCCACTGGACTGCACTGGAGGCATTGTGAACCTATGTACAAATATGGGTGCCACTCAGGCTCGTAGAAGATCCCAATCAATCACCAACTGCTGGGAGTGCCGGACAGGAATTGAGCTTGTCTTGGCTCAAAACATGAGCATGTAGTGAAGGAGAGGTCCCTCAAGCTACACATTTCTGCAAATCCACTAATGGAGAAGTGTGTGGTAGTATCAGTCTGGGCTCCATCCAGGCCATGCCCCTAACACTTAATAACAAGGATGGGGATTCCAGGCAAGGGGGGAGGTTATATGCATCATTGGCTGCCACATAATTAGAAGGAATGAGTGTCAGGTGTGTATAGTAATCTGATATGGTAGCGGTAGCCCAAGAGACCTACTAATTATGTGAAAAAGAATGCTCAAAGAAAAAAAACAACAAAAAAAAGTAAAATAATGATGAAAATAAAAATGAAAATAAAAATAAACAAGAAAAGACAAAACTGAAATAAATCTAAAGTAAAAAATAAAAATAAAAGATAACAAATTATATATATAAAAAAATGCAAAAGAAAAATGAAAATAAAATATGGAATTAAGAATGAAAAATAAAAATGAAACCTGTGACATAAAAAATGAAAATGAAACTAAGATAGAAAATAAAAAATAAAGATAGAAATTTAGAAATTAAAAATGAAAAAATGAAAAAATTTAAAAATAAAATAAATAAATTCTAATGTCTTCTATTAGCGTATTCATATATAAAAGTATATTTTCATAAAGTAAAAAAAAACGATAACAAAGAGTCAATATATAGTATTCTGAATAGAAACAGGCAAATAGTGGTAATGCTATCCCTAAGGTAAAAGGACTAATATCCCACTCAAAATTTAGACCTCTGGGGATGTGAGTGTGAGTGTCCAACTTAAAAATGCAGTTTCCCTTCCTCCTACATAGGAGGGAGAAAGGATCACCACTGCGAATGGGATGATTCACCATTTCAATAATCTGAACTCTGAAAGCTTGTGTACTCTGGTGGTGAAGTTGGTTAAAGTGTCTGGCCAAATTGGTGTTTTTGTTTGTCCTAATACCAGAAAAATGGTCCCTCATCCTATCACTGAGACGTCTAGTTGTCCTGCCCTCGTATTGAATATTACATAAAGTACATGTCACCAGGTATATAACAAACCTAATGTGGCAGTTGACAAGTTGTGTGATGGTTGAGATAAAACCATTTGAACATGATGTAATAGTATGGGGATTACCCAAATGGCCACAACATGAACACCTGGTGGCTCCACACATGTACATGACAGTGGTGTTAAGCCACATACATGCAGGTGAATTTCAAGACATACAGACTGGGAACCATGTTCCTATGGTATATATCTAACCCCATGACCCAACAACATCCTGTAGCTGTTGTCACTATATAAAATAGGGAAGAGTCTAGATATAACATGTTTGATTTCCTGTAATTGATCTCAAGGTGATGTTCCTCTGATGTTCACCTTAAATTTAGTGGATTCAGATAATTCAGGAATTTCACAGATAAAGTACTAAAATTAGTAGATAAATCACAGTTGACAATAAAAATCAGGCCATCAATATACTTAAAATATGCGGCAATTGAGTCTCTGTAAGGGGTACATGCATTGTAGACATGCTGTTCCTCCCACCATCCCATGCATAAATTAGCATAGGTGGGGGAGAATCTAGCGCTAATTGAGGCCCTCATTTTATAATATATCATTTCTCATTGAAGAGAAAATAGTTATGACATAGAAGGAAAGATATACCCTCTAGGATAAACCATTTGCATTCGGGAGAGTATTCTGTATAAGGGTCCATGTGATGTTTGAGTGACTGTAATCCCAGGGCATGGGATATGCTGGAAATAAGGGATCTAACAACACAGGTAAGCCACTGTTTGTTCTCACTCCAGGAAAAATGCTTAAACACTTGTACGATGTGTTTAACATCTCTCAAATGAAAGGCTGTAGTAGGGTGTCCATCAATTTGCCAAAAGCTTCACCTAGAGAGCCAATGCTCGCTACAATGGGTCTACCCGAAAGTGGAACATCAGCTTTGTGTGTCTTAGAAAGATGATGAAAAATGGGGACAGCTGGATGAAGGTATGAAGGGGTACCAGGCTCTTTGCCTCAGTGTGATCAATGATACCTATGGACACAGCCTCTCTGATAATCAAATCCAAATGTTCCTTATGCCCCTGGGTGGGATCTAAAGGCAAACAGGCAAACATGCATAAGTTTCTTCATCAGAGAGTTATCCCAGTGCCTTATTAAGGTAATCAGAAGAGATAAGTATAACCACAGCTCAGAGTCTTTGATCACAATACTGGGATCCTCTAGAGATTTCAGGATCCCTCCTTCTTCTCTGGTGAGGTTTTGGTCATGTCTAAGGGAGGTACAAAAGGATTTGGCCAGAGTTACCAAATCCCGTTTAACAAATTTTTTAACTGCACTGGAGGCATTGCTGCACGGGGAAAACCTATAGCCATAGGCTGCTAGATCTTCCAAAACACAGCAGAAAATAGAGAAGGGAAATAATATGGCCAGGGAGAAAGGCATGCAACAGCAAAAAGGACAGCTTCCATTCCAGCATACCTCTGGTAACATGCAATAACAGCTCCACCAGCTAACCCAGAAGCAAGACAATCTTGAGAATAGATTGTGCCACAGCACCAGAGGTTTTACTGGAATGCCTGTCAATTGCTACATACAGTAGGGACCATTTACAGTATCTTAGACAGTGGAACACATTAAGTGAGTTATTAATGGTAATCACACATGTTTTTTCACAAGCCCAGAAGATGTCTATACCGCGCTTGAGAAGAAAGACACAAGTACTGCTAAAAGGGGGTAGCCCATTCAATAACTACCCTGCACTTGTAGGTACTTTGTTCACAGAAAGGGGGGGGCTCTTGTTGTTGTTTTTTATAGATATTTCCCATTCTTTCCACTCCACCATTGGTCTGTTTAATCTGGGTTCCTCAATCTTTCTTAATGGAAAGCCAACTGTTTCAATGTATAGAAGACTGTTTAAAAGTATCTAATTCCTGTTACATCACTGCACTCCCTTTACTAGTTACAATGTTGTTCAGCGAAAAATCTCCCTCAACCCTCAATAGTTTGGGTACCTTGGAAAACAGAGCTCATAGGTTTTTGTTCTGCTCCAACATCTATACTGCACGTTCTGCTTTGATCCTATTATAACATGAACATCTGCTCTATATTTGACTATGGATCTTGCCTGTTGTTCATTGTTAACTATGCTCACACAAGTTGTGGATTTGGGAATGCTCTAGAGCTGGGTGCAATAAGGTTTCTACTGTTTAATGTACAGATTTAGAATGACAGTGGTTACAGGTGCTAAATGTCCATTACAAGCTTACAATTTAAAAAAGGAAGCCCCCACTACATGCTGTATATCACATGAACATCACATTGGAAAACAGCCAATAACAGTTTTCCTTGGAAATCATATTTGTAGTTCCACCACGATGGGCATCATCACAGTTCATTTTAGATTCAAGGTTGTCTATCACCTCAGTCATAACCCTCTCTGTGTGAGAGCAAAAGCCTGAGCACAAGCTCTCTCATCAAAGAGATAGAAGAAAGGATTGTGATTGCATCAGAGCAAAAGGAGGGGAGCGCAGTCTCATCAGATTGAAAGTGAAAAGGAGGGAGTGCCTTCTCATCAGAATGAAGGTAAGAAAGAGTACCCTATGTTTCAGAGTGAAGGAATGTAGACAAGACTGTCTGAAAGACTCTTCTGCCTCTCCTATAGCCCGGATGGGGAGGATGGCAAACACGGAAGGGAGGGACCATTCCAGAATAGTTCAATTAGGTCCTGGGGATTAAGATTTCTTATGAGTTATTCATTAAGCCACTAATTTCTTCCTTCAGCTTCTTCTGCCTACTCATATCTTGGCCACTCAAGCCTTTGGGAGGTTATGGTGTACTGCGTACCTGCATGTCACGTGCTGGTAGATCTGTCTTTCTAAATGCGCCAGCAGTGTACTGGCTCCAATACAAAAAAATTCTGGAATTAGCCACTCATCGTCGAGCTCTTCCTTGACCAGTGACAGCCAGATCAAAGACGTCTTTGCACTGCAAATGACTCAAGCGAACTTAAAACCTACCTTTATGCCAGTCTTCCAGTAATAATCCCAAATTGCCCAAGCCATGACTAAGGTGACAGGGTAAGTAGCGTTTACAGATTCCTTCCCAGCGGAAGTTTTGATGAAATCAGAACCTGTCATCATGGCGATCAGACTGACCTTGTAGACATTGATACGTTGGCTGGATAGACACAGCACCCGTGTGCACACCAAAATCCTCCATCTTAACGCTTTGCAGAAGATCCTCTCTGATTGGATGTTTTGCTTTGAAGCAGAGCCTATGGATGTTTGGTGGTGTGTCATCCTCAGACAGAGTGGTGAGGTCAATACAGGTCACAGCCTTCAACAGCCATATGGCCTACCAGTCATTCTACGCAGTTTGCGCATGTGAATCTGCCCTGCCTGGCAGGTTGATTGACCCAAACTCTGGAGATTCTGCCAAAATCTAACTCTGCACCTCTCTAATTCTGGATGATGGTATAGTGCTGACGTTGCGCCGCTGCCACTGGATGCTGCACAATGGTTTGCTTTTCTGTGGCTGTATCATGTAATGAATGCTTGCTGGTACTCTTTTAAATAAATACTACACTACAAGCATTCTTTTTTTGGCTCATGTGGTGAGCTTTTTCCTTTGATAGAGCGGGTGTTTTTTACCTTGTCCAGAGTAATTATTTTAGTCTTAAAGGGATATTATCCAGTGTTAATTTAGTCGACTAAAACGACTAAAACATTTTAGTCAACTAAATGAATACTATTTTAGTCAACTAAAATATGACTAAAACTAAAACGATTGAGATGACTAAAATACGACTAAAACTAAAAGCCATTTTAGTTAAAAGACTAAAATGAGACTAAAACTAAAATGCCATTTTAGTCCTAAGACTAAAATGAGACTAAAACTAAAATGCCATTTTAGTCAAAAGACTATGACTAAAACTAAATTGCAATTACTGAAATGTACTGGAGATTTTAGTCGACTAAGAAGTAGGACATTTTAGTCGACTAAAATGTACTGGAGATTTAGTCGACTAAATACGACTAAAACTAAAACAATTGCAGAAGACTAAAATGGGACTAAAACTAAAATGCCATTTTAGTCCTAAGACTAAAATTAACACTGATATTTATCCTTAGTGGTAATCGTTGAGGGTGACGATTGCAGTGGATGACCACATTTCCTGGATTTGATTGCCTGAGCATATTGTGCTATAGACCTTGCAGCAAATTTTTCTGAGTGAGCATCCACTTCAAGGTGTTGCGTGGACATACACATGAAGATTGGATACCAATCTGACACTGTGGTGGAAGACACAATTTTAATACATAAACTTTATTGATTTACTTGATTATTACATTTATGTTTGATAGATATTTATTTTGATAATTGCTCCATTGTATTGCACTAATTTTGGCACTATACATTTGTTTTATCTGTATCCTGGATGTGATTACCTGAGTATTTAGAGCTGCAGACCTTGCAGCAAATCTTTCAGGTGAGTGAGTATTCAAATAAGGGTGTGTTGTGAACATACACATATAGATTGGATACAAATCTGACACGATGGTGGAAGACACAATTTTAGAACATGAATTTTATTGATTTATTTGATCATTACAATTATAAATACCGTTTTCCCTTTTTTATAAGTGTTCACATTCCCTCTGTTCTCTCTTTTCTCAGCTGCATTAGAGCTGGCATAGTTGCCAACATTGTAAAAAAAATTTTTAGGGACACTTTTTTGGCTGTAGGTGGAGTCTTGTAATAGGGGGCGGGGCATGTGCTTGTGAGCGTGGCACAGGGGAAAAGAAAAAAATGTGGTGCGCAAAGCAAAAAATGGGCGTGGTTTACGCAAAATAATGGACGTGTCTTAAAGGGGGTGTGGTTAAAGTCTGAGATGAATGAGGGATGGAGAGGGAAAGGGGGGAAGAGGGATGGAGGGACAGCAGCCCCAGATCCTACATAACAATAGAAATATGTGTATTCTAGAAAGTTTAACAATCAGCAGATAAAGATACTCCAAACACCTGGTGTTAGCACTTGGTTGTTATGGTGTCAGGATGATTGAAGTGCATTATTTCTATTATTACATTGTAATATAAAATAAAATCACTCAACTCACCATAATGCTAAATCAGTGGGATCCCTGAGCGTGTCACCTGCCACGTCGCCTGCCACCAGCTGTCCGTCCTTGCATCAGGTGCCCCCAACAGCATCCGTCCTTGCATCAGGTGTCCCAGCAGAGTCCATCCTTGCATCAGGTGCCCCCAGTAGAGTCCGTCCTTGCATCAGGTGCCCCCAGTAGAGTCCTTCCTTGCATCAGATGCCCCAAGCGGAGCCCCCCTTACATCAGATGTCCCCAGTGGAGCCCCCCTCACATCAGATGTCCCCAGCCAAGCCCCCCTCACATGAGAAGTCCCCAGCAGAGCCCCCCTCGCACCAGGAGTCCCCAGAGGAGCCCCCTCACATCAGGAGTCCCCAGCGGAGCCCCCCTCACATCAGGAGTCCCCAGCGGAAACCCCCTCACATCAGGTGTCTTCAGAGGAGCCCCCCTCACATCAGGAGTCCCCAGAGGAGCCCCCTCACATCAGGAGTCCCCAGCGGAGCCCCCCTCACATCAGGAGTCCCCAGGGGAGTCCCCTCACATCAGGAGTCCCCAGTAGCCTCCTCTCACATCAGGAGTCCCCAGGGGAGCCCCCCACATCAGGAGTCCCCAGCGGTGAATCTGCCGCCATTACAGAAGGCCAAGGGAGCCGACCACGTGGTTACAATAGAACCACTGCCCACACCCGCCCCTTTCCATATCAGACTGGCAGCGAGGAGGAGTGGGGTGGAGCGGGGATGGGCGGAGCGGGGCGGAGGGTGGGCGGAGCAGGGCAGGGTTGGGCGGAGCGGGGCGGAGCGCAGGGGGGGTGGGCAGCGCCGCACCAGCTCGGCTTCTATTGAAGCCGCCCAGCTCCACTCCACTTCTGGTCTTCTCAAAAATGGCGGCCGGCAGAGACATTGTCTCTGCCGGCCGCCGACTTCTAGCGGCTGCAGCGAAAAATCAGGAAAAAGTGAATGTCTCCGGACATTCCTCGGGAATTAATAAAATCGGGAAAAGAGTCTAAATTCGGGGAATGTCCCGGGAAATTTGGGACTGTTGGTAAGTATGAGCTGGGAGAGGGGAAGCAGCAGTAAACTGAGCTTCCCAGTGAAAGGCTGTGTGGGATTGGGGGGAGGTGTCAGGACAAGTCTGATCATGGGAGGAGAGCAGGCTAAGTTCCCAGCAAAGTTTGAGAGTTGACCACAATGTGTTCTCCTGCTTACAGTGGAAAGTTTTTCCTTGTCAAAAGAAGTTTATTGAGTATACAATGTTATAAAGATACATAAAGTAAGTTTACAAGGATCTATAAAGTAAGCTCATTGTTTTACAGTAAGGTTTATATAGGTAAATATCATGAAATTTCAAATATTAAACATTGGGTTCACGTAAACCTAAATTAAAGATATATATATCATTTCCTTAGTTACTTTTGTAGGTATTTAAATGATTTATACCTACTATACATATTGTTTACAAGTAGAGTGTATATAGCTCAAATAAATTCTGATAATGAGCTTTAATCGTAAGGTGGAGAAAAGGAAAGAGAAAGAAGAAAAAGGGTTGAAAGGTAGAGGTATGGTCCACAAGGTTGTCCCGCTCGTCAGTTTATTATTCTTTTTAGTTCTCTTTGAAGCCTTAGAATGGGTGTCTCTGTAAGTCATTTAATCTGTTACCATGGCAACAGGACAGAGACAGTGGAAAGTTTTTAATAGGAAAGCAGAAGGACTGGCAGGAACACCAGGAATTTCACACAAAATACAAGGAGGGCAGGATACTTTCTCATACAAGTACATGATACAGCAGACGCATATTGGGAATATGAAATGTTGTGGTAACAAATGCTTTAAAGTGGTTGTAAAGGCAAAAGTTTATTTTAATGCATTCTATGCATTAAGATAAAAAGCCTTCTGTGTGCAGCAGCCTCCCCCAGCCCCCCTAACACTTATCTGAGGTCCCACTAGATCCAGCAATGTTGCAGGAATGTCTCAGCTGCCCGAGACTCCCCTCCTCATTTGCTGAGACAGCAGCATGGCACATTGGCTGCCGCTGCTGTCAATCAAAGTCAGTCAGCCAATGGGGAGAGAAAGGGGGCAGGGCCGGGCTGAATGGACACACGGAGCTGTGGCTCAGCATGGGTGCCCCCATAGCAAGCTATGGGGCCAGGAGCACTGAGGAGGGACCCGAGAAGAGGAGGATCTTGGCTGCTCTGTGAAAAACCACTGCACAGAGCAGGAAAGTATAACATTTTTGTTATTTTTACCAAAAAAAAACCTAGAGTTTACAATCACTGTAAATATCCATCTAGAGTGGTCTACTCCTGTTTTTCATCTCCCACTACACAGTGGGGGTTATTTATAAAAGACAAATCCACTTTGCACTACAAGTGCACTTGGAAGTGCAGTCACTGTAGATCTGAGGGGGACATGCAAGGAAAATAAAAAACAGCATTTTTGCTTGCATGTGATTGGATGAAAAATCAGCAGAGCTTCCCCATCATTTCAGATCTTCTCCTCAGATCTACATCGACTGCACTTCCAAGTGCACTTGTAGTGCAAAGTGGATTTGCCTTTAGTAAATAACCCCAAATGTCTTATATTGATTTTACTCTGTTGTTTGCCAGGCTTCTCCTTCGCATATGTGATATGGGCTTTTGCTCCTCTCCAATCATTCTCCCTGATGGACTGTTCTACCCAACCAATCTAAACAACCTGGCAACTGAACTTTATTGCCAGAACTGGAATCTCTTCAAAGGAAGGGGGAGTCCTTTTCTTATTCAAAACCATAACTCAGCCTCAACACTTCAATCATCCCGGCACCATGGTTGTTATGGTGTCAGGATGATTGAAGTGCATTATTTCTATTATTACATTGTAATATAAAATGAAATCATTCAACTCTAGGATGGAAAAGGACCTGGGGGTCCTAGTAGATGATAGGCTCAGCAATGGCATGCAATGCCAAGCTGCTGCTAATAAAGCAAACAGAATATTGGCATGCATTAAAAGGGGGATCAACGCAAGAGATAAAACGATAATTCTCCCACTCTACAAGGCTCTGGTCCGGCCACACCTGAAGTATGCTGTCCAGTTCTGGGCACCAGTCCTCAAGAAGGATGTACAGGAAATGGAGTGAGTACAAAGAAGGGCAACAAAGCTAATAAAGGGTCTGGAGGATCTTAGTTATGAGGAAAGGTTGCAAGCACTGAACTTATTCTCTCTAGAGAAGAGACGCTTGAGAGGGGATATGATTTCAATTTACAAATACTGTACTGGTGACCCCACAATATGGATAAAACTTTTTTGCAGAAGAGAGTTTAATAAGACTCATGGCCACTCATTACAATTAGAAGAAAAGAGGTTTAACCTTAAACTACGTAGAGGGTTCTTTACTGTAAGAGCGGCAAGGATGTGGAATTCCCTTCCACAGGCGGTGGTCTCAGCGGGGAGCATTGATAGCTTCAAGAAACTATTAGATAATCACATGAATGACCGCAACATAGAGGGATATAAAATGTAATACTGACACATAATCACACACATAGGTTGGACTTGATGGACTTGTGTCTTTTATCAACCTCACCTACTATGTAACTATGTAACTATGTAACTCACCATAATGCAGAATCAGTGGGATCCCTGAGCGTGTCACTAGCCACGTCGCCTGCCACCAGCCGTCCGTCCTTGCATCAGATGTCCCAGCAGAGTCCGTCCTTGCATCAGGTGCCCCCAGCGGAGCCCCCCTTACAGCAGATGTCCCCAGCGGAGCCCCCCTCACACCAGGAGTCCCCAGCGGAGCCCCCCTCACATCAGGTGTCCCCGGCGGAGCTCCCCCTCACATCAGGTGCCCCCAGCGGAGCCCCCCTTACATCAGATGTCCCCAGCGGCGCCCCCCTTACATCAGATGTCCCCAGCGGAGCCCCCCCTCACACCAGGTGTCCCCGGCAGAGCTCCCCCTCACATCAGGTGTCCCCGGCGGAGCTCCCCCTCACATCAGGTGTCCCCGGCGGAGCTCCCCCTCACATCAGGTGTCCCCGGCGGAGCTCCCTCTCACATCAGGGGTCCCCGGCGGAGCTCCCCCTCACATCAGGTGTCCCCAGTGGAGCCCCCTCACATAAGGAGTCCCCGGCGGAGCTCCCCCTCACATCAGGTGTCCCCAGCGGAGCCCCCCCTCACATCAGGTGTCCCCGGTGGAGCCCCCCTCACATCAGGTGTCCCCAGCGGAGCCCCCCCTCACATCAGGAGTCCCCGGCGGAGTTCCCTCTCACATCAGGTGTCCCCAGCGGAGCCCCCCTCACATCAGGTGTCCCCGGCGGAGCTCCCCCTCAAATCAGGAGTCCCCAGCGGAGCTCCCCCTCACATCAGGTGTCCCCAGCGGAGCCCCCTTTCCATCAGGTGTCCCTGGCAGAGCCCCCCTCACATCAGGTGTCCCCAGTGGACCCCCCCTCACATCAGGTGTCCCCAGTGGAGCCCCCTTGCATCAGGTGTCCCCAGTGGAGACCCCCTTGCATCAGGTGTGTGTCCCCAAAGGAGCCCCCCCTCACATCAGGAGTCCCACAGCAGTGCGCCCCCCCACCTCAGAGGTGCCCTAGTAGTGTTGTTCGCAGCATGGCTAGAACCCCCGCCCCTTTTCATATCAGACAGGAAGACGGCTGGGGGGGCTAGACGGAGCTCCTGCGTCGCCGCCCCACTCCGCCTCACCCCGCCTACCGCCCCGCTGCCAGTCTGATATGGAAAGGGGCGGGGGGGTAGGCGGGGCAGGGTGAGGCAGAGCGGGGCGGAGGGTGGGCGGCGACGCAGGAGCTCCGTCTAGCCCCCCAGCCATCTTCCTGAACTTCATCAAAATGGCGGCCGGCGGAGACAATGTCTCCGCCGCCCGCGGACCTCTAGCGGCGGCGGCGAATCGAAGAACCAGATTTCCCGGGACATTTCCTGGGACACCAGGAATTCAGGAATGGTGTCCAAGTCCCGGGAATGTCCTGGGAAATCCGGGACAGTTGGCAAGTATGCCAGAGGCAGAGGCATGATAGGACTTGTAGTTTTGCAACAGCTGGAGGTCCGCTAATTGCATATCCCTGAACTATTTTCTCCCCCAGCCCAGAATCCCCAAATGTACACAACATTCTGCTATCTACAGCACATTCAGTTAAGATGTACATCTATTTTAAGAGACCACTGTTTACAAGCTCTATATTAATCGATATTAATCTGTCCCTATGATACTGGGCACAGGCCTAAGAGCTGCAATATGGGATTTGGTCTGTTTTAAATAGGAATAAGCATTTTAAGCCATCTCTCACACAGACTTTACTTTGTAACAAATTTCAGAGTGAAAGACAGCAATGAAAAACTGTGTGAGATATGTGTATACACAGCCAAGAATTTTACAGCCATCCTTACAAACCCTGATGGGTTTTACTTCCTCTTTTGTTCCCTGCAAAGTAAAAGCATAATGGGCTAGTATGCATCGCATACTAGCCCATTATGTGCCACTTACCTGCAAACGAAGCCTGCAATGTCCCCGATGTCCCCGGTGGCCGCATCTATCTTCACCCCTTTTCATTCCAGGGCCGTGGACTCCGGCTCTGTGACTGGGTTTGTGCAAGCTGATATCTAGATTGATGCTGTGCTACAACAAAAAGAAAGCATTCCATTAATAAAAACAATGGGGATGAAGCAGCAGATATAAAACATCCAGCACAATCAATACTTTATATTATTTGTTTTATTTTATTTTAGAAACAAATCCAAATCCCACCTGGAGTTCATACCTGCAGGGGTTTTAGTACTGAGAGTAAATATCCACCAGACCTCTCTCTCAAGTAGTCTGTTCACCTATATTAATTAATCAATTAATCAGTCAATTCAGTGTCAAAAGTCTATTGGAAAAATTAACCCCAATTGAAAAATATTGATTCAGAACATGATGATTCCTCATAAACCAAAAGAAAATAAGCTTGAAACCAATTTAAATTTTTCCAAGTTTTCTAATCTTTCATCTTTGATCAATCATCAACCAATCATGGTATGCTCTGACTTCAGCAGAATTATTTCTTAAATAATTATACCTGTCATGACAGAATTATGTAGGCTGCCATTGTTGAGAATTTGAGAATGCTAGATCTCTGGTTATTATGCTCATGCCAATGCTTTAGGTTGTATGTAACCAAGTGTAGCGCTAAAAAATGAGAAAAAGAATATTGCTATACCACATATAATAGCAAAATGAATTGTGAAAAGATAGTGTTTTGTATACTTTGTGGACATTCATACATATAGAACACTTATTTTGTAAAGCCTTAGGGTCACCAAAAGTGATAACAGGATGTAAAAATGGCAATAAAGTCCAAAACTGAATGTGCAGGTACGATGAACATAAATTTTGCAATGGTGATAAATTCCAAAACATATACTCGTGAGAGATTTCTGTATGTAATCCAACATGTGCTGACAGACACTTGTGCGAAACCGCCACCTAGGATGACTGGAGGCTTACCAGAAAGTTGGGACCCACCTAGCATACGCTATATGGGTCAAACAGGCTTGGATTGCTCACTGGCAATGAAGGTAGGGAACCAAGGGCTGGTGAATGGTGAAGTTGTAACGTTGCTATCCCAAAAAGGTCTTCTTCATATGGAAGCTCGGACACCAACGGACATTACCCACATGTAATGAAGAAGGGGCTCATAGCGTAATTCCGTAAACCATAAAAAATTTATTAAAAGGAAAAACACTTACATTTCAGAATAAAAAGCGCTTGCAAGTAAAATGGCGGCAGTGGAGTCCTTCCGACGCGTTTCATCATACAAGACTTCGTCTGGGGTACTTGCCCACTGCAGCCAGACTCCTTTATATAGGGACAAGGACCCCTCTGATGAGAATCCAGCTCCCAGGCTTGTTTGCATTGGCACTTCCGGGGTCATCCAAAATGGCGGACCCGAGTGCTTTCCAAGCCTCTCTTTCATGTAATTCAATTCCCATAGGTCTAATGGTGTCATGTGTTTCAAGAGAAGACGTGGTGCTGAGTGCCTTCCAAGCCTCTCTTTCACATGATTCCATTCCCATAGGTCTAATGGTGTCATGTGCTTCAGGAGGAGACATGATGCTGAATGCCTTCCAAACCTCTCTTTCAAATAATTCCATTCCCATAGGTCTAATGGTGTCATGTGCTTCAGGAGGAGACATGATGCTGAGTGCCTTCCAAGCCTCTCTTTCAAATGATTCCATTCCCATAGGTCTAATGGTGTCATGTGCTTCAGGAGGAGACATGATGCAGAGTCCCGGCGTCCAGAACCTCCCACTTCCACTTGTTACTACCCCTTATGACCTCTTAGTGGGTGTATGGAGGGGGAGGCCGTGACTCTGTGTCACCACATCAGTGACATCCCCCCTAACATATATTACGATAAAAAACCATGCTCGCGCATGCGCGCGGCGTAGTTCAGCGCGGTGACATCAATGAAGGGCAAGGCCGCAACTGTGCGTCTCAACCACAATCACATCCCCCATAGTCTAATAGAGACCGCACTCGCGCATGCGCGCGGCGTGGTCCAGCGCGGTGACGTCATCAAAAAACGACGCATGCGTACATCACCTCCAGTCTCCGTTTGATCACACCAGGAAGTGACCTGCAGAGAGGGGAAAAGGGCCGGAAATTATGTTGTAATCCCCAGACCGGCCTTCAAAGTGTACGCAATGAGTGTGCATTAATGGGTGACCTAAACACGATCAGGACTTCATTCAAAGATGATAGATGAGTCCATGAAAACGAAAAAAATGAAAAAAATATGAAGAAGATGGATTCTCAGCAGGAGAGAGAAGAGATGGACAATTAATTATTCCATCTCTTGACTCACTCTATGTTCCAATATAGCTCATATTGTATTACTTCAAAAACGAGGTTTAACTGGGGGGAGTGGCTGGAGTAACTGTTGTGTGGTTGGAGTAACTGTGGAAAGGTTGAACTGGGCAGATGGGCAGAGTAACTGTGTGGAGTGTTTGTAGTGAGTAAAGATAGTAAACATTACACTAACCAATTGATTGATCAAATTTAAAAAGTGCACAAGTGCTAATGATGTAGAAGATAGAAATATCGGTAAATGACTTTGTCGGACACAGACTTAAGGGTTACCAGGATTTATTCCGCCCCAGCCAAAGCATAGCACCTGACGGACTCGCGTTCCAAAATCAAGTGTGTCAAAAACAGTTTACACAGTGTACATATAATTTCAATATATTGCATCACAAGTGAACTGGCGGTATATTTCCGTTATACATTGTATTAACATTTTGAACAGTCAACTTTTTGAACTTTTTGGATACAAGGCAATTCATTAAAGCATATACTTTAAACCCTTACAAATTTTCAGTTTCTCTGCAGTTTTGCTCCTTGCTGTTTCTTTATCTGTCTTACTAATGTGATGAGGACAGATGTCTGTGATGGATTAGGGGGAGTAAGTGAGTTCAGTGTCTAACAAGTACACCGAACATGAAATATAGAGAATGATTTTTAGCTAATTGTAAATGGTCCCACATAACTAAAACTGACATAAAACTCACATAACATAAACTGACCCTCATTGCCACTGTATTATCTGTTTGATGACCACTGTCTCACAACCACTGTTTCCTGGCATCACTCATGCCCTGTTTATGCAGGCTCTAAGCGTGTTCTAAACCACTGTTCAAAACACAATACACAGGATCATGATAGCTGTAATAACTGTGCAGTACTCCTGACTGGAGACAGTGCTGCACCCTGGAGATGTAAATGTGATCCAACAGTGTGTTTTTTTCTGTGGTGGCTGCCCAGACCAGTTGGGTATATCCTCTTGAGTGAAGAAGGTCAGATATTGGCTTCTTTTCTTTGCACAGAAAATCTTCATTGAAATCTCCACAGAGTATTATAGGTTGGCAATCCATTATTTCCAAAGATTCCAAGAGGCCCAGCAGGTTAGTAAGGAATTGGCCAATACTGTAATCCGGTGGCCTGTAAACAACAGCGATCAAAGCTTGTACAGGGGACTCCAGTTTGACAACCAAGAACTCCAAGTCAGTCACATTGTGATGATACTGCTTTTCAAAGGCCTTGAAATGGTTTCTGACATACAAGGCGACACCTCCACCACTTTTACTTGCAATGTGAGGAAGGTTCGTGTACGAGAGGTGTCTGTTGCGTTTGAACAGCTTGTAGCCCTCCAGCTGGAGACTTTCAGCAACAGAAGAGCCTGAGAGATGAGTTTCAGTGAAACATAAAACATCTCCAAGTGTCAACTCATGGTGAGATTTGATATCTTCAATGTGAGCTGGTAATCCTTCCGTGTTGTGATGGATAATTGTTAATGTTTGCTGTTTGTCTGTTGTCTGTAGAAACTTTAAGAGGGGCATAACACTTTCCAGTGATGCATTCTTCATTGAATCCAGGGAGGCTGTGATTTCAGGATCAGCAAAGATCTTCTTCTCATCAAAGTCGGTTATGTACAGTCCTTGCAGTGTAGTCGTTCTACTCAGAGCAACATAGGCCATTCCCAGTTGGAAGACCCGTTTCAATGAGACCACTGCTGACTGTATCGACATCCCCTGACACTTATGAATCGTACATGCAAAAGCCAACTTCAGGGGGAGCTGCCTGCGAACAACTCCTTTCTGTCTCAGGTTTTCCTCTACCCTTTCTATGTACACCAAGTTGTCAGCATCACAAGACGACTTATTACGGTATCTCTGTCCTGCATTTGGATTGTCCAGCATAAGCCCAAGCTTGTTTACCGTAGTAGTACCATTCTCAGTCTGGATGATTATTCTTGCAATCTTGCCAAATATCCCGTTAACAAGCCCGTCTTCTACATCAATGTTTTTTGTGATCATGATACGGGCACCTTCAGCTGCTTGCAGTGTGTCAATCAGATTGTCTTTGTGTCCTTTGAAAGGTTTGTGTTGCCTCAGCATCACTCCTGTCTTAGGGTCTTTTCTGTAATCGTCGGCATCTATGTTGGTGACGTTTGAATGGAGAACAGACACAGTTGCAGCATTATGTTTGTGAACCTCTTTGTTGGTGGCAAATATGTGTAGCACGTCATTAGGGCAGTGGGTGGGATCTGTAAAAGCCTGAGCAAGCAGAGCTTTGTCATCATTGCTTAAGGTGACAGTCTTCTGCTTGACTCTGATTCTATTCAAAAGCTCAGCAAATGAAATGTCATCCTTCTGTCACATGATCTCTGTCAGCGTGATCATCTGAAAGTTGTCTTTCCAGAGGTCTTTGGTATTTTCCTCAAACACGCAGAGTGGCTTACTTTTTCCCAGCGGGGGGACCTGGTAAAAGTCTCCTACTGCTAGTACTGACATACCACCAAAAGGTTTCTCACTGCCTTTGATTTGCTGTAATCTCCAGTTGATGTAGGCAAACAGGGGCTTTGAAATCATTGACACCTCGTCAATAACAATGATCTCCGCATTTGACAGCTGTGCCTTTACTTCATCTATTAGATTTCCAAGTCCTTGGTAGGGTGCCTTCAAGCTTCTTGGCAACTTCAGCAGAGAATGCAAAGTGTTGCCTGAAATGTTGAAAGCTGCTGTTCCTGTAAATGCAGTTAGTAAAACGCTGGGCATGGATATGTCTGCTTCCTCACGTAGTCTGGTAAGTTTACAGAGTATCTTTGTCGCCTCAGCATAGATGCACTTTATCAGGTGTGATTTGCCTGTCCCTGCACCACCAGTGACAAAGTAATAGAATGGGTCAGGATTTAGGCCACGCACACGGTTAGTGCACCAGTCACAAACTGAGTAGAATGTCTGAGCTTGTGTCCAGTTAAGGTTTCTGTACATTTTCCGAAGGAAATCAGGGCACATTTGTGGGGCCTTCACAGTAAGCCCAATTCCACCTGTTTGTTTGTGACGTGTATACTCCGGAACATCATCTTGTTCATTCTCATGAAGTGGCTCCCCTTCTTTGCGTTCCTCTATACATTCCAACCTATCCAACTCAGCTTCTGGGGCAAAGGTGTTCCAAGCATCTTCAACAGGGCCGTTTTTTACAAAGTCATCCAAGACTTGTTCCACAATTTTGTTGTGTTGTTCGAACTTCTTTTGGTTGCTGGTAACAATTGCAGACACTGCTTGGATTGCTTCTTCTCCTGGTAAGCTCACACAGGCGCCTTTGTAAAAATCCTGGTGTGTTGGGAACCTTACAGTTTTCAGTGATGACTCTGAATGGTGGGGGAGGTAGAGTTTAAGCAGTCTGCCGTAGTAGTTCTCGGGGTCCTTCTTCTCTGAAAAGCGTGCGTACCTGATGATTGCAGGCTTCCCTCTCGTGCGTTTTTGAATCATTCCCATTTCATTCAGTAGGCTGACACGCTTGCTGTCTTCCTTCTGCTTGCCATAGACAACCCTGTAATGGGATGCAAAGTCTGCCAGACACATGGACTCATACTCTGGTGTTTCGGGTCTGGCTCTGTATTTGTCGACAAAACTCGTCATCCACACATTAAGAGAATCGGCTGGTTTGTTCTGCAATGCACTGAGCAGGAGACTCATTTTCAGTGCGTTGTCACCAGTTGGCAGAAAAACAACCTCACGTGAGCAAGACTTCATTTTCAGGCTGCACGTACGGGCCACAGACTCCTGGGCGCTGACCTCTCTGTGTTTTGAATAAGCCTGAAGAACCTCTTTCATTTCTTCTCGTTCTGTCGCTGTTTCTGGGCTCATTTCTTTGACTATTGTTTTGAGATAGTCACTCAGCTCCCGTTCTGGCTTGGATATGTAGGACAACATGTACATGATGCAACCATACTCATCAAGAATGTACTGGATGTCCATGTTGGCGTTCCAGGCCATCAGCAAATGTGGATTGTAGTTGTTCACCCAGCAGTCCTTGACATCACGCTTCATTAGAATCACGCTTGAGGAGGTCAATGCCTGAATGTACGAGTTGTACTGATTCAAAGTCATATCACACTGTACCAGTAGCTGTGACATGTCTTCAAGCTGCACTTTTGGGTTATTAAGCAAATCCCAGACTGGTTTCAGTTTGTTTTTGGCTGCTTGTGGTTTCATTGCACAATCTCCTTGTTCTTCTGGCATCGGGTAAGTTATCCTCGTTTTTCTAATAGGTGGCTTTGGAAATCCAAATCTGCATACTCTGTTACCTTTCTTGCATGATTTTGAATGAGATCTGCTGTGCATTTGAAGTTCTGTTACAAATCTGTGAAGTAAGGCCTGTTTGGCTTCATCAGGCAGCTGGCATGAGATGTTATGATCTATAAAGGCACACACCTTGTCATCACTGTCTTGTCCAAATATAGAAGCTCCTGCTACCCAACAGAGACAATGTATATGAGGGCTCCCTCTCGCCTGAAATTCAACCCGGTAAAAGTAATCGATAACTTCACCAATTGGCTGTGCAGGACCCAACAGCAGCTCTCGCATCAGAGCATCAACCCGTTTGTCAAACATGCGCATGGTGGTCACTGGGTTGCCTCGAAGAATGTCACACTTTTCAGCCCAGTCTAGCCCCGCAAAATACACCTTTTGACCTTGTTGTGCCTTTATTGCCGTTATTACCTCTGGCCATCTGAATTCTGCAGCAGAGAAGGTAAGAAAAAATGTTGGCTTACCCAATTGTCTGACCATGGCTAGCAAATTCTTCAGATTTTTATCCCAGTAAGCTGGACTCCCTCTCAGTGGTTGCATGAACCTTGTGGCATCTCGGTTTCGCACCAACCTCTCAACCTCACACTTGTCCTGTAGCAGCTTGTTGGATATTTTCCGTCCATCCCTGGTATTGGGTTTTCCTTTCCTTAACTGGATGGACATGCTGCTTTTGGCCATGTGCGTTTCTGTGACAAACTGCGCAAAGAAGAGGTAGCTTGTGTCTCTTGCAAAACGAGTATCAACACAAAAAAGCCTTGCATTGAAATACATGCTCGGGGACAGTTTGACTTGTCTTGCCTGGTCCAATGTATTCTGTCCAGTAGGGAACTGAACAGGGAAAGCCATTGCCTCAAGCCTAGGAACTTTAAAGAAGCTGACAGGTGTGTTTCCTTGTGCAGGTGCAATGCTGAATTTTCCATCACTGTGTGTCAGTGCTTCCTCTCCAAGGTCAGATGGCTGCAAACAACTGTCTAGGCCAATTCCAGGTCTTAGTGTATCCTTCTCATCCTCTGCATTGGGAGGTTGTTGGTCATGGTCTTCCTGTTGCTCAGAAGCAGCCGGTAAACATGCAGACTGTACCTCTGATGGATCACAATTTTCGATGCGTTCAAGTATCTCCATCATTTCAGTTTCGTCACAACTGTCGAGTTCCATCCCATCATCATCATCATTATCATCATCATCATCAGCGATTGTCTCATCCACTTTAATTGAAATGTCACTGTAGTCGGGGTGTGTGTTAATGAGTTTTGACAGACCTGCTACTACATTTCCCATGTTGACATTATGAAACAGCTGGTGGCCTTTGTAAGTCAGACGTCTTTTCAGCTTCACTCTGTGTAACTGGGATGTGCTGTGCGATCTTGGTAGAGTATTGACCGTGGTTTCCACCTCGGATGGCACACACACTACAGCGCCATGTATAGCTGCCTGTCGACCTTTGGGAAGTGTGATGATCTTGGCAAATGGCAGTATTTTGGCCAAAAGTTGTCTTTCCAGCACATTCAAATCGCAGAGCTCTGGGGGAATGGGCGCCAGCTCCATGTTGTTAGCCACAGCGATGGATGATTTGTGTCCTGCTTTTAAATGTGAATCACAGTTGTGACAAATCCATTCTTTGGTCCTTTCATCTGGTACGGTGCATTGTTCAGGTCCTTGACAGTGATTGTTGCACACATGGACATATTTCCCTGTCAAACAGGCAGCAACAATGTGTAGATTCTTCTTGTAATTGCTGTGAATGCAATGTTTCACTTGGTTAGGGAAAAGGGTGCGATGACACATCGTGCACACAAATGTTGGCCCAGCTTTAATGCATTCATGGAAAGTGGATATAGCTGTCTGCATTAGGCTGTTGTCCACTGGTTGACTGCATTCCCGCATGACACGAGTCCATCGTCTGTATTTCATTCTTATTTTGAAGGTACATTGCATCTTATGGGTTATGCGAAAATCTGCTTGAGTGTGACGCTTCATTTTCATGTAACTCATGCAATGTTGCAAGTGACGTTTTCTGAAAGCAGGATCATTATGATATTTTCTGGTGATGTATTGCTTCTGCTTCAAATTGAAATCGGCATTTGTCGCATATTTTCTGGTGATGTATTGCTTCTGCTTCAAGTTGAAATCGGCATTTGTCGCATATTTTCTGGTGATGTATTGCTTCTTCTTCAAGTTGTAATCTGCATTTGTCGCATATTTTCTGGTCATGTATTGCTTCTGCTTCAAGTTGAAATCTGCATTTGTCGCATATTTTCTGGTGATGTATTGCTTCTTCTTCAAGTTGTAATCTGCATTTGTCGCATATTTTCTGGTCATGTATTGCTTCTGCTTCAAGTTGAAATCTGCATTTGTTGCATATTTTCTGGTGATGTATTGCTTCTTCTTCAAGTTGTAATCTGCATTTGTCGCATATTTTCTGGTCATGTATTGCTTCTGCTTCAAGTTGAAATCTGCATTTGTCGCATATTTTCTGGTGATGTATTGCTTCTGCTTCAAGTTGAAATCGGCATTTGTCGCATATTTTCTGGTGATGTATTGCTTCTTCTTCAAGTTGTAATCTGCATTTGTCGCATATTTTCTGGTCATGTATTGCTTCTGCTTCAAGTTGAAATCTGCATTTGTCGCATATTTTCTGGTGATGTATTGCTTCTGCTTCAAGTTGAAATTGGCATCTGTTGCATATTTGCGAATGATATATTGCTTCTGCTTCAACTTAAAATCAGCATTTGCTCTGTATCGGCTGGTGATGTATGTCCTTTTCTTATTGGTGACAGACATCTTTGTAGCCTTGAAATCACGCCTTCTTTCATTTCTGTGTCTTGTCTTCAGTTTTTGTCGTCTCCGTGCATTTAATTTGGACAATGCCTTACTGTCCTTCCATATGCCCTGTGAGGATTTTGCATCAAGTGACCGTGGAGAATGCTTGCTGGCTGGGAATCCAGTGTGTGTTGCATCTTTGGTCATCTGTGTCACTTTGTTCTCCACATGCTTTGCATTATGTGGTTTGTCAGATTGCACCAGTGGGGACAGCAAACCCTCTGACAGACGTCTTGCACAATGAAATGAGACTGGCATGAAGTCATACTGCAGTCCATCAATAGGGCCTCTGGTGTCTGTAAGGAGCAATTCATACAACTTATAAATCCTTGCCCCCATATCACTCAAATGTGTAAAAGTGATCATAACAGCTTTTCCTTTTCCAGTCGCAGGAAGTCCATCCTTATTTCGACTATGAGAATCAAACAGTCCATATCTCCCAGACTTGTCTCTGAACAATACAATGCAATATGGCACTACTATAAAAAGTGCATGTGTAACATCTGCATTAAGGCACTGAAATCTTGTGGAGAGGTCAACAAACCAACCTTGGTTGTCACCGTCTACCGTGTCTCTCATACATCCCGATAACACTGGAGATTTAACAACGTTATACTCATATTTGTCAGTGTTGACTCTGAGGGGCACTTCTTCCATTGTCAAGTGCTGATGCTGATAGATATTTCTTTGTTTTAGCTGTTTTATTGTTGAGCCATACAAGCTGTTGCCCTTCTTCAGTATTTGATCAAGATCACCCTTTCTCACATCATCAAGCTCACTGTGGTATGCCAAAAATGTCAGAGCCATGCATGTACACTGTTTGTTCCTTAACCTTCCATAGCCATGATGACCCTGATGAAATGATGCCTGCACAGAAATCTCACTTGGTACACATGGTTCTTGCATGCCATGGTTTTCAGAAGTGCCCATCACACTGTCACTGTGCTCTTGAACTTGACACTGAGTTGAACATGAAAATGACACCACAGGTTCACTATGTACCTCCTGGGCACATTCACTGTCACAAACCTCCATATCCACTATGCTGCTGTGGGGCTCCGGATCCAGTTTAGTCCAGCGTATCTTTGCAGCTTTAGATCTCTTTCCTTTAGATGGCATGATGATATTTGTGGAAGGAGCTATAATTCCCCTCAGAGCTTTGTTCGAAGAGCTATAATTCCCCTCAGAGTTGTGTTGGAGGAGGAGCTATAATTCACCTCAGAGCTGTGTGGGAGGAGCTATAACTCCCCTCTGAGCTGTGTGGGAGGAGCAATAATGCTATAATTCCCCTCAGAGCTGTGTGGGAGGAGATACAATTCCCCTCAGTGTTGTGTGGGAGGAGCTATAATTCCCCTTAGAGCTGTGTGGGAGAAGCTATAATTCCCCTCAGCTGTGTGGGAGGAGCTACATTTCCCATCAGAGTTGTGTGGGAGAAGCTATAATTCCCCTCAGAGCTGTTTAAAAGGAGCTATAATTCCCCTCACAGCGGTGTGGGAGAAACTATAATTCCCCTCAGAGTTGTGTGGGAGGAGCTCTAATTCTCCTCAGAGCTGTGTGGGAGCAGCTATAATGCTAAGCTGTAATTCCCCTCAGAGCTGTGTGGGAGGAGCTATAATTCCCCTCACAGCGGTGTGGGAGAAACTATAATTCCCCTCAGAGTTGTGTGGGAGGAGCTATAATTCTCCTCAGAGCTGTGTGGGAGGAGCTATAATGCTATAATTCCCCTTTGAGCTGTGTGGGAGGAGCTATAATTCCCCTCAAAGCTGTATTGGAGGAGCTATAACTTCCCTCCAAGCTGTGTGGGAGGAGCTATAATGCTATAATTGTCCTTAGAGCTGTGTGAGAGGATCTATAATTCCCCTCAGAGCTTTGTGATTTTTTTTTTTTTCAAAAACGTTTTTTTTTTCAAAAACGTTTTTTTTTTCAAAAATGATTTTGTTTTTTTGTTTTTTCAAAAATGATTTTTTTAATGATTTTATTTTTTCAAAAATGATTATTTTTTTAATGATTTTTTTTTCAAAAATGATTTTTTTTTTAGTTTTTTTCAAAAGTATTTTTTTTCAAAAGTATTTTTTTTTCAAAAATATATTTTTTTCAAAAATATTTTTTTTTCTCAAAAATATTTTTTTTTTTCAAAAATATTTTTTTTTTTTTTCAAAAATTAATTTTTAATTTTTTTCAAAAATAATTTTTTTTTACATGGGGCGGTCATAATGTTTTGGCTGATCAAGTGTTAAAAAGCTTAATATTTTAAAAAGTATAAATAGTAGTAAAAAAGTTGAAGTCCCATCATTAGCTGAAAGAGCTGAACATTTTTTTCAAAAGTTTTTTTTTTTCAAAAATGAATTTTTTTTTTTCAAAAATGATTTTTTTTTTTAACGAAATTTTTTTTTTCAAAAATAATTTTTTTTTCAAAAACTGCCATCAAAACTGCCCCATCAGAATTGTCCCATCAAAACTGCCCCATCATATTGCCACCATCAAAACTGCCCCATCAGAATTGCCCCATCAAAACTGCCCCATCAGAATTGCCTCATCAAAACTGCCCCATCATATTGCCACCATCAAAACTGCCCCATCAGAATTGCCCTATCAAAACAGCCCCATCATATTGCCACCATCAAAACTGCCCCATCAGAATTGCCCCATCATATTGCCACCATCAAAACTGCCCCATCAGAATTGCCCCATCATATTGCCACCATCAAAACTGCCCCATCATAATTGCCCCACCAAAACTGCCCCATCATATTGCCACCATCAAAACTGCCCCATCATAATTGCCCCATTAAAACTGCCCCATCATATTCCTCTAATATAAATCAGTACATGGTGTGTCTGTCCCCTCCCCCGGGCTCTGTAATCAGAGCTGAGATGCTCCAGCCACCTCCCCCCCTGTGTATAACAGAAGCTTTGGTAACCATGGCAACAAAACAAACACAGTACACTCTGATTAATGGCTAAAATTTCCTGAAATGACCTCCAAACAAAAAGCTTTTTCTCAAAAACTATAAATCCTACAGCGAAGATCTTTATATTGTGAGAATCACAAGACCCAGACCTAGATGTTGATGTATAGTATGTCTCTGAAATATTAAAAATGAAGGCACAGTCGCAGTTTAGAAATTGCCCTTCAAATTTGGAGGGGGCTAGAGTGTAGTTTCAATGAATGTCAATGGACGGCGTGAGTTGCAAACAAATGGTCATATTGTGAAAACTATCAGGACTATGGCTTAGCCGTGTACATGTTTAGTGGCAGCAGGGATAGCTGAACGTTTTGATATAAGATTTGTGTAGGTGGGCTTGAAAATGAGGGAGTGGCGGCAGTTTAGAAATCATGTTCTGATTTTTCAGTTTTTGTCACCTCCCACTCTAGTTTCCCCATTCATTCCTATGGGACCAATTTCGCCGCAAAAACGACGATATTTCGTGAACCATTCGGCGAAACGTTCCACAAAATAATAGCACACCATTCGGGAACAATCCGCACGTTTCGGTATATTACTTGTCTATGTAGTGTAAAAACTGTGGGAGGAGTTAGGGTGGTAAATTTGGCTATAATAATAATAATAACTAGAAAAGCTACAATTTCTGGGGAAATTGTGAAAAGTGTTCTTGCCTCTACAACTGGAGTGGGCGGAGTAACTGGGTGGAGTGGCTTGAGTAACTGTGAAAAGTGTTAAATAGCTTAATATTTTAAAAAGTATAAATAGTAGTAAAACAGTTGAAGTCCCATCATTAGCTGAAAGAGCTGAAAATTTTTTTCAAAAGATTTTTTTTTTCAAAAATGTTTTTTTTTTTTTCAAAAATGAATTTTTTTTTTCAAAAATAATTTTTTTTTTCAAAAATAATTTTTTTTTTTCATGGGGCGGTCATAATATTTTGGCTGATCATGGGGTTGTCAGCTTTTGTCACCTCCCACTCTAGTTTTGAACATTTCCCCATTCATTCCTATGGGACCAATTTCGCCGCAAAAAAGACGATATTTCGTGAACCATTCGGTGAAATGTTCCACAAAGTAATAGCACACCAATTAAATGACATTGAGGCCGGATTCACACTGGTATTTTTCAGCTTTTCACAAAGTTCCACAAGGTAATAGCACACCAATTAAATGACATTGAACACTTCGCTATTCATTCCTATGGGACCAATCTTCCGCAAGAACTACAATATTTCGTGAACCATTCGGCGAAACGTTCCACAAAGTAATAGCACACCAATCGGGAACAATCGCACGTTTCGGTATATTTACTGTCTATGTAGTTTAAAAGCTGTGGGAGGAGTTAGGGTGGTATGATCATGGGGTTGTCATCTTTTGTCACCTCCCACTCTAGTTTTGAACAATTCGCCATTCATTCCTATTGAACCAATTTCACCGCAAAAACAACGATATTTCGTGAACCATTCGGTGAAATGTTCCACAAAGTAATAGCACACCAATTAAATGACATTGATTCCGGATTCACACTGGTATTTTTCAGCTTTTCACAAAGTTCCACAAGGTAATAGCACACCAATTAAATGACATTGAACATTTCGCCATTCATTCCTATGGGACTAATTTTGCCGCAAAAACGACGATATTTCGTGAAGCATTCGGCGAACCGTTCCACAAAGTAATAGCACACCATTCGGGAACAATCTGCATGTTTCGGTATATTACTTGTTTATGTAGTGTAAAAACTGTGGGAGGAGTTAGGGTGGTACAGTAAATTTGTCTATAATAAGAATAACTAGAAAAGCTACAATTTCTGGGGAAATTGTGAAAAGTGTTCTTGCCTCTACAACTGGAGTGGGCGGAGTAACTGGGTGGAGTGGCTTGAGTAACTGTTGTGTGGTTGGAGTGGCTGGAGTAACTGTGAAAAGTGTTAAAAAGCTTAATATTTTAAAAAGTATAAATAGTAGTAAAAAAGTTGAAGTCTCATCATTAGCTGAAAGAGCTGAACATTTTTTTTTAAAATTATTTTTTTTTTCAAAAATGTTTTTTTTTCAAAAATATTTTTTTTTTCAAAAATGAATTTGTTATTTTTTTCAAAAATAATTTTTTTTTTTCTTCAAAAATATTTTTTTTTTACATGGGGCTGTCATAATGTTTTGGCTGATCATGGGGTTGTCAGCTTTTGTCACCTCCCACTCTAGTTTTGAACATTTCGCCATTCATTCCTATGGGACCAATTTCGCCGCAAAAACGACATTTCGTGGACCATTCGGCGAAACGTTCCACAAAGTAATAACACACCAATCGGGAACAATCCGCTCGTTTCGGTATATTACTTGTCTCTGTAGTGTAAAAACTGTGGGAGGAGTCTACTAGCATTATCAAGTCTAGCAGATGAAGTCACATGCATTTGGGGTGTCTCAGCATCTTGTGTTTACAACCACTGTTTCCTAGCAACGCTCATGCCCTGTTTATGCTTCCCAAATACTACTTCATCAAAACTGCCCCATCAGAATTACCCCATCAAAACTGCCCCATCATATTCCTCTATTATAAATCAGTACATGGTGTGTCTGTCCCCTCCCCCGGGCTCTGTAATCAGAGCTGAGATGCTCCAGCCACCTCCCCCCCTGTGTATAACAGAAGCTTTGGTAACCATGGCAACAAAACAAACACTAACAGTACACTCTGATTAATGGCTAAAATTTCCTGAAATGACCTCTAAACAAATGGCCGTATTTTAAAAACTATACATCCTACAGTGAAGATCTTTATATTGTGAGAATCACAAGACCCAGACCTAGATTTTGATGTATAGTATGTCTCTGAAATATTAAAAATGAAGGCACAGTCGCAGTTTAGAAATTGCCCTTCAAATTTGGAGGGGGCTAGAGTGTAGTTTCAATGAATGTCAATGGACGGCGTGAGTTGCAAACAAATGGTCATATTGTGAAAACTATCAGGACTATGGCTTAGCCGTGGACATGTTTAGTGGCAGCAGGGATAGCTGAACGTTTTGATATAAGATTTGTGTAGGTGGGCTTGAAAATGAGGGAGTGGCGGCAGTTTAGAAATCATGTTCTGATTTTCCAGCTTTTGTCATCTCCCACTCTAGTTTCCCCATTCATTCCTATGGGACCAATTTCGCCGCAAAAACGACGATATTTCGTGAACCATTCGGCGAAACGTTCCACAAAGTAATAGCACACCATTCGGGAACAATCCGCACGTTTCGGTATATTACTTGTCTATGTAGTGTAAAAACTGTGGGAGGAGTTAGGGTGGTAAATTTGGCTATAATAATAAGAATAATATATATGTGAGATAACAGTAAGTGGTCTTGCTATGCAAGAACACTTAACTAGAAAAGGTACAATTTCTGGGGAAATTGTGAAAGTGTTCTTGCCTCTACAACTGGAGTGGGCGGAGTAACTGGGTGGGGTGGAGTGGCTTGAGTAACTGTGAAAAGTGTTAAAAAGCTTAATATTTTAAAAAGTATAAATAGTAGTAAAAAAGTTCCATCATTCGCTGAAAGAGCTGAACATTTTTTTCAAAAGTAATTTTTTTTTTCAAAAATGAATTTTTTTTAATCAAAAATGACTTATTTTTCTTCAAAAATGATTTTTTTTTTCAAAAGTAATTTTTTTTTTCAAAGGTAATTTTTTTTTTCAAAAATGAATTTTTTTTATTTCAAAAATATTTTTTTTTTCGAAATTATTATTTTTTTTAAAGTAATTTTTTTTTTCAAAAATAATTTTTTTTTTCAAAAATATTTTTTTTTTCAAATATATTTTTTTTTCAAAAATAATTTTTTTTTTAAAAGAAATTTTTTTTCAAAATTATTTTTTTTTCAAAAATATTTTTTTTTTTCAAAAATATTTTTTTTTTCAAAAATTATTTTTTTACTTTTTTCAAAATTTTTTTTTTTTTTCAAAAATATTTTTTGTTTTTACATGGGGCGGTCATAATGTTTTGGCTGATCATGGGGTGGTCATAATGTTTTGGCTGATCATGGGGTTGTCAGCTTTTGTCACTTCCCACTCTAGTTTTGAACATTTCGCCATTCATTCCTATGGGACCAATTTCGCCGCAAAAACGTCATTTCGTGGACCATTCGGCAAAACATTCCACAAAGTAATAACACACCAATCGGGAACAATCCGCTCGTTTCGGTATATTATTTGTCTCTGTAGTGTGAAAACTGTGGGAGGAGTCTACAAGCATTATCAAGTCTAGCAGATGAAGTCACGTGCATTTGGAGTGTCTCAGCATCTTGTGTTTACAACCACTGTTTCCTAGCAACGCTCATGCCCTGTTTATGCTTCCCAAATACTGCTTCATCAAAACTGCCCCATCAGAATTACCCCATCAAAACTGCCCCATCCTATTCCTCTATTATAAATCAGTACATGGTGTGTCTGTCCCCTCCCCCGGGCTCTGTAATCAGCTGAGATGCTCCAGCCACCTTCCCCCCTGTGTATAACAGAAGCTTTGGTAACCATGGCAACAAAACAAACACTAACAGTACACTCTGATTAATGGCTAAAATTTCCTGAAATGACCTCTAAACAAATGGCCGTATTTTAAAAACTATACATCCTACAGCGAAGATCTTTATATTGTGAGAATCACAAGACCCAGACCTAGATTTTGATGTATAGTATGTCTCTGAAATATTAAAAATGAAGGCACAGTCGCAGTTTAGAAATTGCCCTTCAAATTTGGAGGGGGCTAGAGTGTAGTTTCAATGAATGTCAATGGACGGCGTGAGTTGCAAACAAATGGTCATATTGTGAAAACTATCAGGACTATGGCTTAGCCGTGGACATGTTTAGTGGCAGCAGGGATAGCTGAACGTTTTGATATAAGATTTGTGTAGGTGGGCTTGAAAATGAGGGAGTGGCGGCAGTTTAGAAATCATGTTCTGATTTTCCAGCTTTTGTCATCTCCCACTCTAGTTTCCCCATTCATTCCTATGGGACCAATTTCGCCGCAAAAACGACGATATTTCGTGAACCATTCGGCGAAACGTTCCACAAAGTAATAGCACACCATTCGGGAACAATCCGCACGTTTCGGTATATTACTTGTCTATGTAGTGTAAAAACTGTGGGAGGAGTTAGGGTGGTAAATTTGGCTATAATAATAAGAATAATATATATGTGAGATAACAGTAAGTGGTCTTGCTATGCAAGAACACTTAACTAGAAAAGCTACAATTTCTGGGGAAATTGTGAAAGTGTTCTTGCCTCTACAACTGGAGTGGGCGGAGTAACTGGGTGGGGTGGAGTGGCTTGAGTAACTGTGAAAAGTGTTAAAAAGCTTAATATTTTAAAAAGTATAAATAGTAGTAAAAAAGTTCCATCATTCGCTGAAAGAGCTGAACATTTTTTTCAAAAGTAATTTTTTTTTTCAAAAATGAATTTTTTTTAATCAAAAATGATTTTTTTTTCTTCAAAAATGATTTTTTTTTCAAAGGTAATTTTTTTTTTCAAAAATGAATTTTTTTATTTAAAAAATAATTTTTTTTTCGAAATTATTATTTTTTTTAAAGTAATTTTTTTTTCAAAAATAATTTTTTTTTTTCAAAAATATTTTTTTTTTCAAATATATTTTTTTTTCAAAAATAATTTTTTTTTTAAAAGAAATTTTTTTTTCAAAAATATTTTTTTTTTTCAAAAATAATTTTTTTTTTTCAAAAATATTTTTTTTTTCAAAAATTATTTTTTTACTTTTTTCAAAAATTTTTTTTTTTTTTCAAAAATATTTTTTTTTTTACATGGGGCGGTCATAATGTTTTGGCTGATCATGGGGTGGTCATAATGTTTTGGCTGATCATGGGGTTGTCAGCTTTTGTCACCTCCCACTCTAGTTTTGAACATTTCGCCATTCATTCCTATGGGACCAATTTCGCCGCAAAAACGTCATTTCGTGGACCATTCGGCAAAACATTCCACAAAGTAATAACACACCAATCGGGAACAATCCGCTCGTTTCGGTATATTATTTGTCTCTGTAGTGTGAAAACTGTGGGAGGAGTCTACAAGCATTATCAAGTCTAGCAGATGAAGTCACATGCATTTGGAGTGTCTCAGCATCTTGTGTTTACAACCACTGTTTCCTAGCAACGCTCATGCCCTGTTTATGCTTCCCAAATACTGCTTCATCAAAACTGCCCCATCAGAATTACCCCATCAAAACTGCCCCATCATATTCCTCTATTATAAATCTGTACATGGTGTGTCTGTCCCCTCCCCCGGGCTCTGTAATCAGAGCTGAGATGCTCCAGCCACCTCCCCCCTGTGTATAACAGAAGCTTTGGTAACCATGGCAACAAAACAAACACTAACAGTACACTCTGATTAATGGCTAAAATTTCCTGAAATTACCTCTAAACAAATGGCCGTATTTTAAAAACTATACATCCTACAGCGAAGATCTTTATATTGTGAGAATCACAAGACCCAGACCTAGATTTTGATGTATAGTATGTCTCTGAAATATTAAAAATGAAGGCACAGTCGCCGTTTAGAAATTGCCCTTCAAATTTGGAGGGGGCTAGAGTGTAGTTTCAATGAATGTCAATGGACGGCGTGAGTTGCAAACAAATGGTCATATTGTGAAAACTATCAGGACTATGGCTTAGCCGTGGACATGTTTAGTGGCAGCAGGGATAGCTGAACGTTTTGATATAAGATTTGTGTAGGTGGGCTTGAAAATGAGGGAGTGGCGGCAGTTTAGAAATCATGTTCTGATTTTCCAGCTTTTGTCATCTCCCACTCTAGTTTCCCCATTCATTCCTATGGGACCAATTTCGCCGCAAAAACGACGATATTTCGTGAACCATTCGGCGAAACGTTCCACAAAGTAATAGCACACCATTCGGGAACAATCCGCACGTTTCGGTATATTACTTGTCTATGTAGTGTAAAAACTGTGGGAGGAGTTAGGGTGGTAAATTTGGCTATAATAATAAGAATAATATATATGTGAGATAACAGTAAGTGGTCTTGCTATGCAAGAACACTTAATAATAACTAGAAAAGGTACAATTTCTGGGGAAATTGTGAAAAGTGTTCTTGCCTCTACAACTGGAGTGGGCGGAGTAACTGGGTGGGGTGGAGTGGCTTGAGTAACTGTGAAAAGTGTTAAAAAGCTTAATATTTTAAAAAGTATAAATAGTAGTAAAAAAGTTCCATCATTCGCTGAAAGAGCTGAACATTTTTTTCAAAAGTAATTTTTTTTTTCAAAAATGAATTTTTTTTAATCAAAAATGATTTTTTTTTTCTTCAAAAATGATTTTTTTTTTCAAAAGTAATTTTTTTTTTCAAAGGTAATTTTTTTATTTCAAAAATCATTTTTTTTTCGAAATTATTATTTTTTTTAAAGTAATTTTTTTTTCAAAAATAATTTTTTTTTTCAAAAATATTTTTTTTTTCAAATATATTTTTTTTTCAAAAATAATTTTTTTTTTAAAAGAAATTTTTTTTTCAAAAATATTTTTTTTTTTCAAAAATAATTTTTTTTTTTCAAAAATATTTTTTTTTTCAAAAATATATATTTTTTTTTTTCAAAAATGATTTTTTTTTTCAAAAATAATTTTTTTACTTTTTTCAAAAATTTTTTTTTTTTTTTCAAAAATATTTTTTTTTTTTACATGGGGCGGTCATAATGTTTTGGCTGATCATGGGGTGGTCATAATGTTTTGGCTGATCATGGGGTTGTCAGCTTTTGTCACTTCCCACTCTAGTTTTGAACATTTCGCCATTCATTCCTATGGGACCAATTTTGCCGCAAAAACGTCATTTCGTGGACCATTCGGCAAAACATTCCACAAAGTAATAACACACCAATCGGGAACAATCCGCTCGTTTCAGTATATTATTTGTCTCTGTAGTGTGAAAACTGTGGGAGGAGTCTACAAGTATTATCAAGTCTAGCAGATAAAGTCACATGCATTTGGGGTGTCTCAGCATCTTGTGTTTACAACCACTGTTTCCTAGCAACGCTCATGCCCTGTTTATGCTTCCCAAATACTGCTTCATCAAAACTGCCCCATCAGAATTACCCCATCAAAACTGCCCCATCATATTCCTCTATTATAAATCAGTACATGGTGTGTCTGTCCCCTCCCCCGGGCTCTGTAATCAGCTGAGATGCTCCAGCCACCTCCCCCCTGTGTATAACAGAAGCTTTGGTAACCATGGCAACAAAACAAACACAGTACACGCTGATTAATGGCTAAAATTTCCTGAAATGACCTCTAAACAAATGGCCGTATTTTAAAAACTATACATCCTACAGCGAAGATCTTTATATTGTGAGAATCACAAGACCCAGACCTAGATTTTGATGTATAGTATGTCTCTGAAATATTAAAAAAGAAGGCACAGTCACAGTTTAGAAATTGCCCTTCAAATTTGGAGGGGGCTAGAGTGTAGTTTCAATGAATGTCAATGGACGGCGTGAGTTGCAAACAAATGGTCATATTGTGAAAACTATCAGGACTATGGCTTAGCCGTGGACATGTTTAGTGGCAGCAGGGATAGCTGAACGTTTTGATATAAGATTTGTGTAGGTGGGCTTGAAAATGAGGGAGTGGCGGCAGTTTAGAAATCATGTTCTGATTTTCCAGCTTTTGTCATCTCCCACTCTAGTTTCCCCATTCATTCCTATGGGACCAATTTCGCCGCAAAAACGACGATATTTCGTGAACCATTCGGCGAAACGTTCCACAAAGTAATAGCACACCATTCAGGAACAATCCGCACGTTTCGGTATATTACTTGTCTATGTAGTGTAAAAACTGTGGGAGGAGTTAGGGTGGTAAATTTGGCTATAATAATAAGAATAATATATATGTGAGATAACAGTAAGTGGTCTTGCTATGCAAGAACACTTAATAATATATATGTGAGATAACAATAAGTGGTCTTGCTATGCAAGAACACTTAATAATATATATGTGAGATAACAATAAGTGGTCTTGCTATGCAAGAACACTTAATAATAATAAGAAGAAGAAGAATATATATGTGAGATAACAGTAAGTGGTCTTGCTATGCAAGAACACTTAATAAGAATAAGAATAATAATATATATGTGAGATAACAGTAAGTGGTCTTGCTATGCAAGAACACTTAATAATAACTACCCAATTGTCAAAATAAAGTAAATATAATCATAATAATAATAAAATAATGTGTAACAGATGGAAAGGCACATGCATGTAAAAAGTATCAGACATAATATACACCCTAGGTATTAGTACTCCTAAACGGAAGTTGATGTTTCTTATCTCATGATAAATCTGTCAAGACTCTTTTATAAAGGCATTAACATCTACTTCCACGTTCATGCCTTGAGGAAAAAAGGTCTGTAGTTCATACGCCCAGAACATTTCAAGGCGAGAGACCCCTCTGATTTTGGCCCCCCCCTCCACGGCGGGACGTATTTGTCTATAATGACAAATTGTGAATCAGTGGGGTTACTATTATGATATTGCTTGTAATGTCTAGGTACCGTATGCTTAGAGTCCCTGCCTTTGATTAGAGCAATATGTTCCCCTACCCTTGTTGTAAACGTTCTGGTGGTACGACCAATGTATTGTCTATGACAAGGGCATGTGATAAGATATACTATGTATTTGGTACTACACGTGCAAAAAGATTTCACTGTATATCTTTTCCCCGTGACTGTGGATGTGAATTCTGTGACTTTACGTCCTTCCAGGTTATTGTGCAAACATACCACACATTTTCTACACGGGTAAAAGCCTGTCATGTTATGGAAAAAAGAAGGCCGGGATGGTGGATTTATAACATTGGGGGCTATCTGACCCTGTAGAGATGGTGCTCCCCTAAATATAATCTTGGCCTCTTCTGGCAATGACCCGCCCAGAATGTTATCATGTCTCAAGACATCCCAGTGTTTTTTTACAATGCTTTTAATTTGTTTGTGCTGGGTTGAGAAAGATGTTATCATTGCCCATTTAAACTTTTCATCCGGTTCTTTTTTTGGCTTTACCTCGAGTAAAGTTTTCCTTTCAATATTCATGGCTCTCTGGATCTCAAAATCCAGGTTGGCGTTGTCATACCCTTTGTCTATAAATTTTTGTTTAAGGACACCTGCTTGTGTGATAAATAATTCCGTGTCCGTGCAGTTCCTACAGAGCCTGAGAAATTGGCTGTGAGGAACAGCACTTAACCAGGATCTATGATGGCAACTGGTGGTGGGAATAAAACCATTACGGTCAGTGGGCTTAAAGTAGGTGCTAAATTTAAATTTTCTGTCTGCTATTTCTATCTCCAAGTCCAGGAAATGTATCTTGGTCCTGCTGGCCTCATATGAAAGGGAGATGCCCCTGTCATTAGAATTCAGACACTCGAAAAATTGTTCGAGTGTCTCAAAAAGAGCCATTCCACAGGAGGAGGATGTCGTCTATGTACCTAGCCCACAGAACCAACGAAGTGGTCCCGTGGGCATAGACGACATCCTCCTCCCACTTGGCCATAAACAAGTTCGCAAGGCTAGGTGCGAACTTGGCACCCATTGCCACTCCCCGTTGTTGCAGGTAGTAGTTCTGGTTAAACCAGAAGTAGTTATGTCTGGTTGCGAAGTCCAACAATTCGATTATATAATCACATTGAAAAGTTGCAAGGGACTGTTCACGATGGAGAAAATGTTTGACTGCATCTATACCCTTCTCATGGGCTATACACGTG